>NW_026294806.1:0-141141 GCF_026119805.1 Tympanuchus pallidicinctus | reverse complement strand
GCACATGAACGCCGTTCCCCCGCGCCCCCCCGGGGCTGTGAGGTCCCGCTCACAGGGGCGGCCCTGCGGGGGGGGGACGGCGCAAAACCGTTCCGTAGCGTTAAGGGCTGCGCGTCCGTTCGGAAGTGATACACGTCTATATAGGTCTGGATATACTCGTAATATGCTGTATATACTACACCTCGTGGTTACGCGTACTTTTTTTTTTGGGGGGGGGGGGTGGAGGGGGGGAAGGTCGTTTTTTTCTTGGCTTCTTCCATTATTGATCGTCAGAGCTGAGGGGGTCCCTCCGTCGCCTCCAAACGAATGGGGATCCAAAGGGGAACGGGGTCCAGAAGTGACACAACGGGCAGCTCCGGCCCCAAAGCTGGACGGGGGGGTGAGGGGGGGGGCATAGAGGGGTTAAGGCACCGCAAAGGGTGGGGGGGGGGGGGGGGCAAAGCAGAAATCCTTCATCCCAGAGCAGAAATTGGGCTCCTCCCCACAGTCCCGGAGCTGAGCTGGGAGGACGGGCAGGCGGCCACCCTGGGGTGGGGGGCAACGGGGGGGGGGGGGGGGAGGGACGACCCGACCCGGAGTGCCACAGAGACCCCAATTTATGGCTTTGGGACGCTGCGCCCCCCTGGATGGGGGGAGATGCCAGCGTTTATCCAACGCACCCATTTGTGGTGCCCGAAGGGCTGGGGTCCGCTCAAGGCACGCGGAGATGGGGAGGGATTCGGGTTGGGGTCCGGGCAGCGGGGTCCCCTATGGGGTGAGGCAGTGACAGCGCTGCCACGAGGACACGGGGCTCGGGTTGGGAGCTGGAAAATCTCTTTTGGGGGTCGTGAAGTGAACGCGGAGACACTGAGATCTCAGCTGTGCCGCCCCGCAGAGCTCCGGGGCAGAGCCGTGGCACTGGGGGTCCCGGGGGGCACCGGGGGGCACCGCGGGGTCGGGGCGGCTGCTGCTCCGCATATGGGGAAAGCGAAGCAGCTCCGACTGCTTTCCTCCATCAGTTCCTGCGTTCCCATCGCGTTTCGCAGCTTGGAGGAGCTGCTGAGCCGCCGACGGCCCTCAACCGATCTGGAAGTGGGAGCAGGGCAAAAATGCTGGGTTGGAAGGGAAGCACAGAGCTGCTGGTCAATGGGAAAACAACCCAACAGCGCTTCGGGTTCTGCTGCCCCGAAGGAGCGGCGCTGAGCACCGAACTCAGCTCCAAAGTGGCAAAGTGCGACCTGAGGGGAGCTGGGGGGGGGGGGGGGGGGCGGGAGGGGGGGGCACAGAGCTGTGTGTGTTTGGGGGGGGGGGTCCCAGAGGAGCCCTTCGCTTCCAAAATACCGACTGCATCCCCAATGCTCGCACAAGGAGCCCTGGAAGGGAACCCGCAGCTCTCGGTGCTGGGTCGGCTCTGCTCCGCTCAGCTCCGGGTCAGAAGAGCAGAACGCGACCGGGATGGAGAGGGAAAGCTCAGGGCAAAGCAGCGGCATCCCCCCTCCCCGTGCTCCCACCCCCCCTCCCCACCTCGGAAGAGGCAACGATGCGGGATTTAAGGCCACCAACGCGAGATCGTCGCGATCCTCGGGGCCGGGAGCGATGAGGAGCGCCGGGTTCGCCCTGCAGGAAACCCACAGACATCGCAACGGGGATCCCGGTGCGCTTCCGAGCTCCGAAATCCGTCCCCGGTGAGGAGCCCGAGCTCCATCCCTTCAGCAGCAGCTCTGCTCAGTCTCAAACAGCGCCGGGCAGCGGCAACGAAACCTCGCGTCCTTCCCCCCCCCTTCCCCCTCCCCCCCGGGGCTTCACTTTGCTGGGAGCGGAGCTTTAGTGTTCACGGGAGCCGAAAGCAAAACGTCTGCAGGTCGGCTCACAAAGTGCGGCCGGGCGCCTTCGGGTGACGCACGCGGGGCCGGGGGGCCGCGGTGCAGCTTCGGAAACCCCAACAGCCGCCCTTCGCTCGAAGCAAAGAAAACCAAAGCCCCAAATCCGCGCCGTCCCGCGGTGGGGGGGAGGGGGGAAAAGGGGGGGGGGAGGCGGCCGCGCTCAGTCCTGCGGGGCCACGAGCATCATCTGCCGGCAGACTGCGACTGTGGGGCCATGATGACGTGTGGCTGCAGGGCCAGCTCTGTCCTTTGGTTCGCCATCTGCGTCAGCACCGACGTGGCCACGGCTTCGGCCGCCGAGCGGACGCTGAGGCCGTTGGGGGACGCGGTGACGGAGCTGTGCTGGATGACGGGCGCGGGGGAGCCGGTGGGCTCCGAGCTCTCCTTGGGGCTTTCTGTTGGGAGAAGGGAAGAGAAAATGGAGGAGAAGCGGCTGGGGAACCATTTTGTGGTTTGGGGATCTTTAAGGATCCTTCCAACCCGAAAATCCCATGGATCTGGGACCTTTAAAGACCCCTCTAACCCAACCATCCCATGGATCTTGGACCTTTCAGGACCTTTCCAACACAACCATCCCAGTTTTGTGATCTTTCTGGACCTTTCCAACCCAACCATCCCAGTTTTGTGATCTTTCTGGACCTTTCCAACCCAACCATCCCACAGTTCTGTGATCTTGAAGGACCTTTCCAACCCAACCATCCCATGGACCTTGGACCTTTCAGGACCCTTCCAACCCAACCATCCCAGTTTTGTGATCTTTCAGGACCCTTCCAACCCAACCATCCCATGGACCTTGGACCTTTCAGGACCTTTCCAACACAACCACCCCATTGTTCTGTGATCTTTCAGGACCCTTCCAACCCAACCACCCCATTGTTCTGTGATCTTTCAGGACCCTTCCAACCCAACCATCCCACACTTCCATGTCCTTTAAGGACCCTCCCAACCCATCCACGCTGTCATTCCACGGTTCTGTGTCTCCTGAACGCTCACCTCCCAGCCCAGAACTGCAGGGCTGAGCCCAACAGGAGCCACAGCTCCACCCCAATCCCCCACTGCTACAACTGGGCAAAAGGGAGCGAGATCTGGAAATGAAGCTGATGAGGGTCTCAACGTAACACTGCCATGGGAACTGGAAAGTTGGGAAGGGAATGGAGGGGGAAGGGGGGCAGAGTCCTCCAAAGGCCTCTGCATAAAATGCGATGAGGTGAGAAGCAGCCAGGCAGCCTGAGAACGAAGTAGGTGGTATAAAAACTAAGAGGAAGGAAAGGAAGAAAACGGGAAGATAAAAACGAGGCCTTCAGCTTCCTGAGCCACTCTGGTGTCACAGGGAAGGAGATCTGGAGCCCCAGGATGTCACTGACAGAACCTGCTCGTTCCTGACCCTGCTTTCAGAGCAGAGATGGGTTTTAAAGACACAAAGTGCTGCCCGGAGCTGCTGGCTGGGAGCCACGTCCCCCAGCACGGGGACAAAAAGGCCGCACGGAGGGGTGAAGCTGCACGTGGACAACAGCAACCAGGGGGAGACGGAGCAAAGCCTGAGGTTCCCAAAACCACAAAACCCTCCTTCTGTGGTCCCTGCTGCGGTTCAGCCTCCCGGCAGCAGCAGGCGGCGCTCACCAAGATAGCCCTGGGTCTTCTTCTGCAGCGCGGTGACGGGGCAATCCTTGTGAGCCAGCAGCAGCTGCTTCAGCTGAGCCACCTCATTCCTCAGCAGCGTCACCTCGTTCTGCGATTGAAAGACAAGGACGTGTGGACGTGTGGACGTGTGGACGTACGGACGCCTTGCTGCCAGCTCGTCCTGCGAGCTCAACGCTTGGCATCGAGCTGGAGACGGCCTGGGGACGCCAAAGCCTCCGGGTGGGGGGGATTTGGTGGCCAACCCAGCTTGACCAGAGCTCTCCTGAGCTGCCCCTCGCTGTGCTCTCTCTGCCCGACCCTTCCTGAGCCCCCACAACTTTCGGGTTCGCTTCCCTCCAAGCTCGGTGCAGCAAAATCACTGCCCTCTATGGAAAGGTTTGGAGAAACGGCTGAAACTCCGTCAGTTACGCTGCAGAACTGCCCTAGGAAACAGTTTCTAGAATTACTTTGGGAAGAGAATTCAATGCCACCATCGGCGCTACTGAAAAAAATCCCATTCCATGAGTCGTGGGCAAGCAGTGGGAGAAAAAGGCCAGGATGGACACGAGTTTGGTTTTTGCAGACCAATCGCAGGCCAACGCTGAGGGCATTAATGAGGGGGATAATTGCAAGAGGAGAAAGGTTCCGTTCAGCTGCTTTTAGACCTGCTGCACTTCTGCAGGCAGGAGGGGAGCAGCCAGAAAGACTCAATTCTTCGCAAAAATCTGTGGCTGCAGCTGCAAAACCTCCTTGCTCAGCCCTCTGCCCCATGAAGGGAAGCGGGACTGCTGTGCTGTGCTGACCTGTGCCAGCAGAGCGCTCCCACCTCCAGGAAGGAGATTTTTGTCCTATAAACGCGGCTGCTTTCACCCCGTCCCCAGCAGGAGGTGCTCTGTGCAGCTCCCCCCAGGGAACCACCGGCTTTCTTGGCCACTGGAGCTCACTGCTGGCTCATGGCTGATCACCGGTCAGCTGCTGGCCAACCTTTGGCCAACCAGGGCACCGCTGGCCTTCAGGGCACACAGCCCACCAGGTCCTCCTCCACACGGCTCCTTTCCAACAGCTCAGCCCCTGACCTGCACTGATACGTGTGGAGCTCACAGCAGCACCCGAAGGCGTTTTCTCTGCAGCACGGGGACGACGTTCCCTCCGCGGTGACCGACCCGGCTGAGCTCAGCCTTACTGGTCACATACTCACGCTCAGCTGGATGTTCTGGGTTGTGAGCTCCTCGGCTTTCTTCTCTAAGGAAGACACCCACAGCTTGCGTTTCTGCCGGCAGCGCGAGGCAGCAGCTCTGTTCCTCTCCAGGAAACGCTGCCGGCGCTCATCGGGGTCCTCATCGACCGTCCGCCTCCGCCGACCGCCGGTGCTGGGAGTGGGTTGTGCAGGGGAAACCTGGAGATGGGGAGAAGAGATGCTGAAAGGGAGCACGCAGCCAACAGAGCGGAGCAAGCGTTTCCCACCAGGCCTGGAGGAGGAGATGCGGGATCTTGGGGCTGGGGGAAAGAGGGATCCGGTTTGCAGAGCGGGCTGGGGAGGAACGGAACCACGCTCGGGGTCCACAAGCACAGGCAGAGCACAAACAGTGGTTTCTGAGTGGGCAATTTGCTTTCAAGATTAATTTGCTTTCCATTTTCTCCAAACGCCTTCAGCCAGACGCGCTCTCGGAGGCAACGGGAAGATTTTGTAGCTCCACACCACATCCCAGGCTCATTTCAGAACAAAGGAAACGGCGGGGAGGGTGCGGGGTCCCAACCTGGTGGGCTCTGCCACTGCGGCTGCTGGGCTGTCAGGCAGCAGATGGACATTAAAACTTTTGGAAGGCGCTGCGACTGACAGAGCAGGTGGCGATGCTGATGGAGGGCTGGCATTTGGTGAGCTGGCAGGAGCTGCCGGAGCTGATTGCCTGAGAGGGGAGCCTTTAACCCTCGTAATCGAACGGGGAGAAGGGAGCAAAATGTTCTTTCAAACTGCAGCCCTTGTCAAGCAGATGAACGCCTCGGTGGAGTTTTCTGCCTGGTGGCGTTCGAGAGCCTCAGAGCCGAAGCAGCGCTGGAAAAACAAAGCTTTTAAACCGTTTTTGCAAACCGGGAAGGTGCGAGGTTTGCTCCCCTGAGGCTCAGCAACCCCCAGCGCCGGGGCTGGGCAGCAGCAGACCTGAGGCTGAGCTGGCGATGGAGCGTCGGGGTGCTGGACGAGGATCTGGCTCTGCTCTGGGCGCGCCGTCACCATCGTGCTGGCTGAGCCCACCACCAGGCCGCTGCCGTTCAGCGAGGAAGACGCCGTCAAGCTGGCCTTCAGCCTCTGCCAGAGGAGAACAAGGGACATCAGCCACCCCTTCCCCGCTCTGCTGAGGCTTAATGCAGCTCCTTTCCCACCCAGGTGACTGAGGAGAGACAGCGGCCGTTCCAAACCCAAGTGAAGCCACCACCACCGCCTGGCTTGGCTCGAGGCAGGCAGCAGCTCAGACAGGTGCCCGCATCCCCAAACTGACACAGTGCCCACATGGGGATGGGATGGGGATGGTGGAGGGCCTCCTTTCATCCCTTGAGCGTTCTGAGATATCTCAGCCATGGTGCAGCTCTGCCCGTGAGCCCTGCACACACTTGGTGGTGGCGTGGAGAGGTGGCAGCGTGGAACAGCACAGCGCTGCAGGGAGGCAGATCTGCACCCCCCCCCCCCCCCCCGTTCTGACCAAAAAACAACGGGGTTTCGCTGCCCTTTGTTCTAAAATTGAGGTGTTTTTTCCCTCACAGACCTTCAGTCGAAGGCTCTGCACAAAACCCATTACCCAGACCCTCGGATTGCAGCACAGCATCCCTGCTCTTGGCTCCGCCATCCCCAAGCCCACCTCCAGCCCATCTGTTACCTTGGATGCAGGCAGCAGCTCTGCACAGACGACGCCAGGCTGAGCTGCGTCCCACCAGCACCGAGTGCCCACCCTGCAGGCCAGAGCCGCAGCCCCTCCAACACCTGATCCCAGCACAGAGCAGCACTCCGACCTGATTTCAGAGCTGCTCTTTGCAAAAAACCAAGGGGAAAAAGCCTTCCTGCAGGGGCCAGCGCAGACGGAACGGGCACGCGTTGCACACTCACCATTTTGGCTTCTGAGTGCACGGGGAGACCCGACGGGGAAACGGAGCCGCTGCTGCTGATGGGCGGCCCGGGGATGCCGGGAATGTTGGGCACGATGGAGACGGGCCGTGCCAGCTGATGGGGAGGAACCGACGCAGCGTTAGGAGCCGCGGTGCCAACGAGCCCCGCCATCATTCCCCGACCGAGCGCATTTATCAGCCCTGACAAATCTCGGCGTTTAACTGCCGCCGTTTATCAGTGCTGCTGTCAGCCCAGGGCAGCAGCCGCCCCTTTGGTGGCCACGGTTGCTGGTGAAGGATTGCCCGGCAGCAGCAGCCCCACACCTCCCTCCTCTCCCCATCCCTGGGTGGGAAGAAACGCAGCGCTCCGGTTCTCGGCAGCGCTGCAGAGCTGCAGCAGCGCCGGGGGAGCATCGAAGCGTCTCCTGCTAAGCGAGGAGAGCTCTGCCCTCACCACGGGGAACACAGAACCTGCACTTGCGTTGGCACGCCGCTCAGGTCCGCTGTTGCAAAGCACTGCAGCCCCAAAGCCGTGCCTGCAGGCAGCAGCACGGCGCAGAGAGCTGCGTGCCCACGAGCAGCGCGGGGCTGCCTGCTCTGACACCGACCTCCCCTCAACCTGGGGCAGCTTTGGCTGCTCCAAAGCCAAAACACACAGCGGGATCCGTGCCTGGGAGGGGGTGGGGGGGAAGCTGAGGCTCTCGGGGCTCAGAGCTGCTCCTGAGCTCTGTAATTCCCCGCATGCAAAAAGCCCAGCACGTGAGGAGAACATTTGCACGGCACTCTGGTGATGCAGGGGCAGAGGGGGGGGCGGCTTTGCTGGCCTGCAAAGAGCAACACGTTCACTGCAAGCTCGGATGGTTCCGACTGCAGCACGCGGCTCCAAATGGGAGCGGTAATCGGTGCCCCTGCAGCTCCCAGCCTCCATCCACGGCGTGAGCCATCTGTCCGGGCACGGCTTTGTTTCTTCTCCAGACTGATTGCCCTCTAGTGCGATCGCCGCGTTACTGCTGCCTTGCCAGAGCCGCCCCCCCCCCCACCAAAACCCACCCTCCCCTCCTGCTTCAAGCCTTATCCTGCGCAGGGCGGGGAGACGCACTTTAATTTCTGCAGCACGGAAGCGCCTTGGCAGGGGGAAAAGCGCCGTCCCTCCCTCCCCTCCGCCTGGCGGAGCCGTGCTGCGTTTCCCTTACCGATATCACAGACGGCATCTGCATGGGGGGGCCGGGCAGGACGGGCATCGTCTGCCCGTTTGGCAGCTGCACGACGAGCGGAAGGGAACCTGTGGGTGACCTGCAAAGACAGCGCGGGGCTCGGGGGTTATTTGGGGCCGGCGTCGTCCAGGCAGCACGAATGAACTGCGGGCTTTCCCCTTTCCGAAGGGCGCTTTGTGAACTGAGCAGTGTGGAAGGTGGGGTGGAGGCGATGGGGCCTCATTGCTACAAATGAAAACAACCAAGGATTTTTTTTTTTTCCACTGCAGATTTCGCTCGGCTCAAGGGCTCTGCCTCCATTTCGCTCCTCTCACTCCATTTCAGAGCGCCGCGCTCAGGCGGTGACCGTCCTGCACAGGGAAAGGGGGGTGGAACGGAGCAAGCGATGGGGAGAGGAAGGAAAACGACCCTGGAGCTCCTCCTGCTCGGAGCAGAACGGTGCAGAGAGCAGTAGGGAGGAGAGCAGAGCTGCCCCCTCCTCCCAGCGCAGCCCAGGGGATGGGGGATGGATGGAGCCGGCGCGGAGCGACGGCGGCGTGGGGGGAGCGGGGTCAGAGAGGGGGGCTCCGCGTGCCCATAACTCAGGCTGGAATTTTTAAGGCTGCCCTGGGAACGCCAACGCTCGGCTCTCATTCATTTCTATTGGGCATCCCAAATCCTCCAGGCTGCTTTGAAAATCCCAGGCTAACAAGGCGAGCTGTGGGGAGGTCACAGCCCTCCCCTCCATCTCTGTCACGCTGACAACCCCCCCGCGGCCGCTGCGGCCCCATTATGGCTGCAGCCAAACCCCCCCCCCCCCCCGTGGAGCTGTGGGATGGATCCATCCCTGAGAGCTGCAGAGGACACAAAACCCCATTGAAGCCCAGATTGCTCCAGTTTGATTTTCTCATGTCTCCAAGCGAGGGGGGACTCTGCACCAAACAGCCTGGGTTACAGGCAGAATGCAGGCAGAACAAGGGCAGAATAAAGGTGGAATGCAGGCAGAATGCAGGCAGAACAAGGGCAGAATAAAGGTGGAACAGAGGCAGAATAAAGGTGGAATGCAGGCGGAATAAAGGTGGAATGCAGGCAGAATGCAGGTGGAACACAGGCAGAATAAAGGTGGAATGCAGGCAGAATAAAGGTGGAATGCAGGCAGAATGCAGGTGGAACACAGGCAGAATAAAGGTGGAATGCAGGCAGAATGCAGGCAGAACAAGGGCAGAATAAAGGTGGAATACAGGCAGAATGCAGGTGGAACAAGGGCAGAATAAAGGTGGAATAGAGGCAGAATGCAGGCAGAACAAGGGCAGAATAAAGGTGGAATAGAGGCAGAATGCAGGTGGAACAAGGGCAGAAGAAGGGCATCTCCCGAGGGCTGCAGCCAGCAGTGAGCTCTGAGCTGATGCTGGATGCATCAAGGGGCAAAAAGGGGCAGTCGATCGCTGGGCTGAAACGAACGGCTCCCAGGGCAGATGCTGAGCGTGCAGGAGGGCAGAGGCTGGAGAAGAGGCTCTGCTGCAGAGGCAGCGGCTGTCTGAGAAAATCCCATGGCCACTACAGACACAGACAGCTTCCTACGGGTGGCTTTGCTGAGCTCTCTGCCCCGCACCAGGCTGCAAAGGCAGCTGGGGAGTCCCCAGACACCATCAGGGCTTTGGTGTGCATCAGGGCCGGGCTCATGGAAAGGAGCTCTGCAGAGAAGGACCTGGGGGTCCCGGTGGCAACGAGGGAGACCGTGAGCCAGAAGTGTGCCCTGGTGGCTGAGAACACCAACGGTGTCCTGGCTGACCAACGATCGACCACAACCAGCTGCGTGCCCTGGTGGCCAAGGAGGCCAATGGCTCCCTGGGGTCACTGCACAGAGGTGCTCCCCACTCTGCTCTGTGCTGGGGAGGCCCCATGAGGAGCACTGGGCCCCCAGTTCAGGCTGGGAAGTGCTGGGAGAGCCCCACGGAGCGTGCAGAGCTGTGGGAGCCCAGGGCACCTCCTGGTGGAAGCTTCTATGATTCTGTGTTCGGGGATTAATTTCTCCCTGCAGTGAGATCCGCCTCGTTTCATTACACTGCAACAATTAGTTCCTGCCTCCTGCACTTCCACCCCATTCTGCTTTTGCAATGAGGCCCTTATGCCCAAGCAGCCGCAGCACCTCGGATCTTCTGCCAATCAAGGAACTTCTCTGGGTCCCTAATTACTGCTCGGGAAGCATAACAGGAGGGGAGCCTCGGGGCAAGGACTTGTGCTACAAACTCACCCGAGCTGCCTGTTGGATGGCGGGGCCTGGGTGATGACAGAGGTTGGGGAAGGCAGCGTGGGGTGCAGGGGGTCGTAGCCCAGGTGCAGGGGCAGCGATCCGGGGCGCACGATGGTTGGTGTTGGCGTGGAAATGATCACAGGCTTGGGAGTGATCTCCTAAAGGTGGCCAACAGATAAAAGGAGACACGAGGTTACTGTTCAGTTATTAACTGGAGCTGTGAGATCCTTTCCAGCTCAACCATCCTACGGTTCCATGATCTCTAAGGACTCTTCCAGCCCAAACGCTCCACGATCCCATGATTTACCTTCACCCAAACCTGGCTGCCTGTTACAATCTGACAGATCAACACGGTGGAAGGGCAAAACAGGAGTACAGCAGCAAAGGGACCAGAGAGAATGGGATGGCATTCCAAAGGGAAGGCGCTCACTCGTCTCTGAGCTGCACAAAGGAGGGATCCCCAAACAGAGACCCTTCCCCAGCCGCAGTCAGCCCTTAAATGGGGTCTAAGAGTGGTGCAGCCAGGCTCCACCTCTTCTGCTTCTGCACTGCCTTCACCTGTGCTCCCAGGGCTGCCCGGTTCCTTTCCCCTGGTGCTCAACCAGTGGGTCAGGCAAGGACTCAGCAGTTCCCATACTTTGCCCCTTCTGGTTTCCCTCTGCTGGCTCTGAAACTTCAGGCACAGAACCTGAGGCACAGAGGGGCACCATTTACCCAAACTGACCGTATGTCACTGCAGGGAACGGGGCACAGAGATTCTGGCTCTGGGAAGTCATCCCCTCTGTGATTCACTGCTCCTCTCCTGCTCTGACCACCTGCAGCCCACCCTGGGGGTGAAGCTGCACGGCTGCACTTCATCCCCACCTGAAGAGCATTCCTGGGACAGGCAGGAAGCTTCTCTTCACCTCCACGTGGAGATTTAAGCGTGTTTGAAGAGCGGCGGGGAGGGAAGAAGTGATTCTCTGTCTTTCACAAACAAGATGAGCCACAGTGGTACCCAAACAGGGGGAAGCTCTGCTCTGTGCAGCCTCTGCCGGGGCTGGGGGTCAGACGTACCTTCTCCTTGCTCTGCGGTGACCGGGGGTTGGAGGCAGGGCTGTCAGGGGGGGACGAGTCCACCTCCACCGGCTCCTCCTCCTTTATTTTGACGTCTGGGGTGGAGGGCAGCGACATGTCCAGGGCTGCGTTGCTCTGCGGAAAAACCAGCGATGGATTGAGAGGACAATGAGCTCACATCGCCTGCCGAACGGCCGCCCGTTCCCAAAGGAAGAGCTGCAGCTCTGAGCTGCCAAATTATTATTATTTATTGGTCCTGAAACAGCAGCTGGGAGCCCGAGGCGGAGAGCGAAGCCGCGCCGGCCCCGTGAGCACACGGCCCCAATGGCACCTCGTGCTGAGAACACAGAGCTGATTCTTTGCATCCCAGGGCTCTGTGGAGGAAAGCAGGTAACAAAGCCCTGAGCCACAGAGGGCACCTTCATCCGCAGAAAGAGCTGCAAAGCGTTGTATAAATCAGCCTGAATTATTTTACTGCCCGATTATCGAAAGCAAACAAAGAGCCATGCAAGTTATTAAACATCCACGGGCTCCCCATTAAAATGAAACCCGACTGCATGCCCACAGATGGCAACACGCCGCCAGCCTGGGCTCCCGCAGTGCCACGTGCCCCATTGCAGCTGATGGGGAGCTGGTGGGGATGGGAAGAAGGTGACAATGGGGGGGGGGACACGAGAGAGAGGCTGCTTCTGTGGGGCTGGGAGGGAACGGAGTGGGATGGAGCTGTGGGGTGGATTTGGATGGAGTGGCCCCTGCACTGAGCGGCAGATTAAGGGCAGAAATGCCCGTAACTCAGAGCTGCTCTCCATCCCCCATCCCTGCTCGGCAGCCCAGCCCGGCCCCTAACCCACACCTCCTCCTCTGCTGCATCTGAACTCCTCTCCAGGGAGGGAAAATTGAGGCAAAAAGGTAAATCTGTGCCTCTGGGGCTGCTGTGGCGCTGATTTACACCGGAGCCTGTGGCCACGTACCTGCCCTGCTCAGCAGAGATGGGAAGCACAAAGGAGAAGGGATTAACATGCAGGCAAATTTCGAACCACTTAAAGCGCCTCCAGGGAAGCTCCCGCTGCTCCCATGGTTTTAATTAAGGCGCTGCTGTCGGACCACCCTTGGAAACAGAGGACAAAACCCTGCAGCAGCCGTGGGGCCGCCGGCAGCCAATGCTCTGAGCATCGCAGCGATGCAGCAGCAGCTCGGGGGGCACAGAGGCAGCGGGGCTGGGGGCTGAGCAGAGCTTTTTGGGGAGGGTCAACGCGTCCCCTCCGCCCAAACCACCCCCTGAGCTCGGAGCCGCTGCCGTTCTCCCGACTGCTGGCGGAAATATTTTGCCTGCGGCCGTCCTGAAGAGCCAAACAAAAATTACAAGGCAAATATCCCAGAGCTGAAGGCTGCAGAGCAACGGGAGCTGGGTGGTCTCCCCGTAAAGCGAGCGGCGAGACTGCGGGCGGCTGAGCCGCGCCGACCCCAAACCGCCAACGGGGCGCAGCTCCAGTCTGAGCTGCGGAGAACAAAAGGTGCAGAGGGGAGGAAGGCCCGCACGGCCCCGCAGCGCTGAGCGGAGATGGATGAGTGCTGCCAGGAGCAGAGAGAGGCACTTTGCAGCGCTCGTTCCCAATTCCTCCGTCCCCCATCTCGGGGAAGATTTACGCCGCTCTGCTCCCGCGGTTTATTTCCGAGCAGCGCCGCTGACTGCGGGCGGACGGACGTCCATCCATCAACCCCGTAAATGTATGTGGCAGCCTAAGAGCCCCGCACGCAGCTGTGCTCCTCCGATCCCTGAGAAGGGAAGGGGGGGAGTCGTCCTTAATGAGCTGCTGGCTGATGAGATCCCGCCGTCCTTCAGCCCCGGGGTGGCGGGGGCAGCCCGGATCGATGCTGCCGGCAGCCGAGGGGGCTCTTTGTTGTTAGCGCAGCCCCCCCTGCATGCAGCCCCGCTCCCCTCCGCAATGCACCGCGCTGTGGATGGTGCTGCGCGAGCCCTGCCCTGCTCCTTTGTGGGGGGACCCCAGAGCTGCACCTCTGGGGAGCATCGTTGGGGATCTGACACCCGGAGAGGTTCAGAAAGGATTCCGCTCAGATCCCGGAGCCCCCAGGGTTGGTCCTTTGCACCCCGATCAGCGCCGTGTTTGGGATTACCGCCTCTTTGCCCTTTGGAATGAGGGAATAAGAAACCCTTCCAACCCGCTCTAAACGGGGCTCCCATCACACGACTGGCAGCCAGAGTCACCCCGCAGGAAAACCCCAACATGGGCACAGCAGGACGTCCTGCCCTCCAGCACAGCCCCCCCCCCGGCCCGGGCTCCCAGCGCTGCCTTTCTCCTCTTGCCTTTTTCTCCTCATCCTCGGAGGCTTTCTTGAACTCGTGCTCGAAGGAGCTCGCCAGCTCGTTGAACAGCCCCACCTCCTCGCAGTTCTTCAGGAACCGAGTCGGCGTCGGGGTCTGATCTGGGGGGGCAGCACAACGACACCAATTCACACCGTACCCCCCTGCGCCCCTCCTGCACCCCCCCGCTCAGCACAAAACCTGACGGTGTTTTCCTGGCCTGTCCCTCCCAACCCGGGGCTCTGCCCGTCCTCGGGGGCAACACCGGAGGGCAGGAGTGGGGTTGGTGTCCCCAGAAAGGAGCAGATCCCAAAAGCACAGAGGGATCAGAGGAGGAGGAGAAACCCACCAGCAGCAACCCGCCTGCACGGGACCCTCCTGCTCTTTCCAGCACAAAGGGGGTCCTTGGGATGCTTCCCTTGAGCCGTGGTGCATTCCACCCTCCCTGCCTCATTAAGGTTTGTTCATTAAGCACGCTTTGCTCGCCCACACCTCTCCCCATTAAGCCCACGACCTGCTCTGGCTGCAGATCTCAGTGGGATGCTGCTTCTGCAGCGTTTTCAGGTCTCTTTTTGGACCATTCCCCGCTCAGCACCGCTCACCTGATGCCACAAAGCACCAGGACTGCTCCCAGCCCACCACCTCTCCCATCCCAACCTCCAGGAACTGCCCAGAAGCTCCCAATCCCCATTTCAATCAGTCCTCGCGTGGGGAGAGCTCTGTTCCTTCTGACCCTCCACATCCTCACTGCAGTGTTTTGGTGCGGGTGAATCCTGCCGCTCGTTAGCACAAAGCTAATGAGGGAGGGAGGGAGGAAGAAAACCCCGGGACAAAGCAGTTCCTGAAGTGTTTTGTGCTGGCATCTCACCCACGACTCTGTGCACCTTTGGGAGCTGCAGAGATGAGGATTTGGGAATGGAACCACCTCATCTGTGCTCCCATCCCCTCCCAGCCAACATGGATGGGAGTCCATAGAGGAAAAGCCACCCCCCACCCCTATTTAGCAAAGGGCTCACTGAAGGAGAACTGACCTTCAGGAAACTGAGCCTGCCTGCAGCCCCCACCCCAATGCCTTCCCCATCAGCTCCCATGACGCTGATCCCACATGGAACGAATTCTCCCCATTTTGGGTCCCTTGGGGTCCAGCCTCAGCTCTCTTAGGACCTCACCCACAGCCGCCAACCCCAACCCAACCCAACCCTGCACCCCTTACACTTAACCCTACCCCTAACACTAACCCTGGCTCACAGCAATCTGAATTGCCGCTTCCCCGTCAGCCCCAAAATGGGGCTGGAGATGGAGGTGGGGTGAGCGCGTCCTTCCCAAGGGCTGCAGAAGGGATTTCCCTGCTCTCAGCCCTACACAAACCCCCCACCCCATAGGAGACCCAAAAGAGGATCCCAACGAAGCAGGAGAGCATCAGTAAGCAGCGCTGCTCTGCCGCCAGACCCCGATCTGTGCCTTCTTTTCCCCATACGGGCTGTGCTGACCCTGCAGCACTCGGGGCTGTTTGGGTTCACAAAACAAAACCCCCAAAAAAGGAAAAGCCGACGCCTGTGCTGGGGAAGGAGCTTCGCTGTCACATCCTGCACCAGAGAGGAACCTCCGTCCACCCATCACCCCCCTCCAAATGACAAAAAGGGGGGGGAAAACAAAAGAGAGAAGGAGAAAAAACCCAACACCGCCGTCAAGAAAGCGGGGGGGGAAAAAAAACCAACGAGCAGAAAGTCAGCAGCCTCCAGCTCCGCTCTGCTCCTGATTAAATGCAGATCACAGGGCTTTTTATGGGAGGCAGAGACGTGGCTCGCTGCATCTGCTCCCCAGCATTAATCTTGCAGCCGTGGGCATTAACGCGGCGCGGGGCTGAGCCGTACCTGCCATGATGACCGAGTCGGTGCGCGCCGGGCCGAATTTCAATGTCATCTCATGTTTGTGTTTATGAACTGCCAGGTGGTCCTCGTTTGTAAACCTCTGAAATGAAACGGTTCAGAAAAGGGTGAATAAATGCGGGTTGCGTTTTATGGGACTGGGGATGGGGTGGGGGGTTGGGGATGGGATGGGATGGGGATGGGGATGGGGATGGAAATGGGGATGGGATGGGATGGGGATGGGGTGGAGATGGTGATGGGATGGAATGGGGTGGGGATGGGGTTGGGATGGGGATGGAGATGGGGATGGGGTGGGGTGGGGATGGGGATGGAGACTGGATGGGATGGAGTGGGGTTGAGATGGGATGGGGATGGGGATGGGGATGGGGATGGAAATGGGGATGGGGATGGGGTGGGGATGGGGATGGGGTGGGGATGGGGTGAGTATGGGGTTGGGATGGGATGGGATTGGGATTGGGATGGGATGGGATGGGATTGGGATTGGGATGGGATGGGGATGGGATGGGATGGGGTGGGCATGAGGTGAGGATGGGGATGGGATGGGATGAGATGGGGTGGGGATGGAGATGGGGATGGGGTGGGGTTGGGATGGCGATGGAGATGGGGTGGCGATGGAGATGGGGATGGGGTGGGGTTGGGATGGGGATGGAGATGGGGATGGGATGGGAGGGGGATGGGGGTGGGATGGGGTTGGGATGGGGATGGGGATGGAGATGGGGATGGGGATGAAGATGGGGATGGGATGGGGTTGGGATGAGGATGGAGATGGGGTTGGGATGGGATGGGGTTGCGGTTGGGGATGGTGTTGGGGCTGGGACGAGGTTGGGGCACAGAGTGGTGTTTGCACACTGCTCAGATGGAAAACAGCACTGCGTGCAGTGAATGGGGCACAGTGATGGCCGAGAACCCGTTTATGAAGAGTGCAGCTGATAGGAAACTCAGCTTGATGCCGGCCCTAATTAGAGGCCGTAATTAGGGGCTGCTCGGCTCTTAGGGACGGGGCAGATGAGGCTTTTAATGCCCTGCAATTCGCAGCCGGTCCAACATCCACCAGAGGCAGAACAGTGGGGAAAAAAACAAGGGATTTCTGTGGGGCCGGGGGGCTCACGGCCGCCCCACGGAACTCCGCAATGGGGCCGGGATGCTGCCTGAACACAGACAAAGGCAGAAAGGGCAGAGGGGAGGACAGGGTTAAAGCAAACCCTCCTGCAGAGGAGGACGGAGGAGCAGCTCCTCGTGGGCTGCAACAAAGCACGGCTGCAGGGCAGCCATCGGGATGGGGGTCAGCATGGGACGGGGTTGTTTTCGTTTTGCCATTATCTCCCACTCCCAATTCCCCCTTCCCCATTATTTCCCCTTCCCCACCCCTTCTTTCCCATTCCTGGGTTCCCCATTTCCCATTATTTCTCATTCCCTTTCCCCATTCCTTATCTCCCATCCCCATTTCCCATGATTCCCCATCCCCACTCCCCATTATTTGTCCCTATTCCCCATTATTCCCCATTATTCCCCCTATTATTCCCATTATTCCCACTATTCCCCACACCCCCCCATATTCCCCATTTTTCCCCCTCATCGTTCCCAAGTTCCCTCTCCCCGTTCCCAACCCGCACCGTTCCCACCTGCAACGCAACACAACCAAACCAAGGACAAAAGCTGCACTTTTTACCCCATTTTTCCATTAAGGGAAACTGAAATCTGCAGCACATAAACCCTCTGCAGAGATTTGGGGGGGGGGGGGGGGGAAGGGGAGGAACCCACACAGCATTTCCAAATGCTGAAAAAAGGGGAAAAGGCAGAAAATGCTCCATCCTGCAGCTCGCTTTCTGCTGGGCGCTTTGGCACCAACCTCTTCCCCCCCCTCAACCCCATGCAGCAAAGAAACCCCGAGACGGAGCCCAGCACTTGAGCCCTAAATCATGTCATGTTACACTGAGAGCAGCGCCGGGGGGACGGGGAGGAGGGGGGGGAGAAGGAGGGATGAAAAAATGGGATGAGTTACGGCCGCGGCGCTGCCTTTCGTATCCAATCCCCTCCAGCGGCAGCTGAAGAGCTGTCGTGGCTGCAGCCCATTTTTGGAGGGGTTGAAGGATTCGGGGTGGGATGTCATGCATTGCATCCCCCCAAGTGCCAAATGCAGCCCCGATTCGGCTCATTTTTGGGCTCTGGGTAAACGCGGGGCTGGGTGTCTGCATCCCAAAGGAATCTTGTTTGGAGAGAAGCGAGGAGAGGCTGCGGCAGCGCGGGGATGGGAGCTGTGCGCTGTGCAAACCTTTGTCTGCGGGACACAGGGATGTGCAGCCCTCCAAAATGAGGCAGCAAACGCAGCTGATGCCTCACTGCAGGGCAAAACTGATTGCCAGCACCCATTTACCAAACAGTGCAAAAGAGGAAAACAGGAGCGTGTCCAGAGCTGCTCTTGGGCTGTGCAACTGCATGGGCTGCAGCACGGCAGGAAAAGGAGCTGGAGCTGAGTGGGGAGCAGTGCTGGGTGCAGCACAGAGCAATGCTGGGTGAAGCACAGAGCAATGCTGGGTGCAGCACAGAGCAATGCTGGGTGCAGCACAGAGCAGTGCTGGGTGCAGCACAGAGCAATGCTGGGTGCAGCACAGAGCAATGCTGGGTGCAGCACAGAGCAGTGCTGGGTGCAGCACAGAGCAGTGCTGGGTGCAGCACAGAGCAGTGCTGGGTGCAGGACAGAGCAATGCTGGGTGCAGGACAGAGCAATGCTGGGTGCAGCACAGAGCAGTGCTGGGTGCAGCACAGAGCAATGCTGGGTGCAGCATAGAGCAGTGCTGGGTGCAGCACAGAGCAATGCTGGGTGCAGCACAGAGCAACGCTGGGTGCAGGACAGAGCAGTGCTGGGTGCAGCATAGAGCAGTGCTGGGTGCAGCACAGAGCAATGCTGGGTGCAGCACAGAGCAGTGCTGGGTGCAGCACAGAGCAATGCTGGGTGCAGGACAGAGCAGTGCTGGGTGCAGGACAGAGCAATGCTGGGTGAAGCACAGAGCAATGCTGGGTGCAGGACACAGCAATGCTGGGTGCAGCACAGAGCAATGCTGGGTGCAGCACAGAGCAATGCTGGGTGCAGCACAGAGCAATGCTGGGTGCAGGACAGAGCAATGCTGGGTGCAGGACAGAGCAATGCTGGGTGCAGGACAGAGCAGTGCTGGGTGCAGCACAGAGCAATGCTGGGTGCAGGACAGAGCAATGCTGGGTGCAGCACAGAGCAATGCTGGGTGCAGGACAGAGCAATGCTGGGTGCAGCACAGAGCAGTGCTGGGTGCAGCACAGAGCAGTGCTGGGTGCAGCACAGAGCAGTGCTGGGTGCAGCACAGAGCAATGCTGGGTGCAGCACAGAGCAATGCTGGGTGCAGCACAGAGCAATGCTGGGTGCGGCACAGAGCAATGCTGGGTGCAGGACAGAGCAGTGCTGGGTGCAGGACAGAGCAGTGCTGGGTGCAGCACAGAGCAATGCTGGGTGCAGCACAGAGCAGTGCTGGGTGCAGCACAGAGCAATGCTGGGTGCAGCACAGAGCAGTGCTGGGTGCAGCACAGAGCAATGCTGGGTGCAGCACAGAGCAATGCTGGTTGCAGCACAGAGCAGTGCTGGGTGCAGGACAGAGCAGTGCTGGGTGCAGGACAGAGCAGTGCTGGGTGCAGCACAGAGCAATGCTGGGTGCAGCACAGAGCAATGCTGGGTGCAATGCCACCTGCACCCCCTGCACAGTGCAGAGCCCACTGCTTTGAGCTCGATGTGTTTTAACCTCACTCAGGGCATTCAGTGCACACAAAGTGCTGGCTGAGCACTGGGCCAGAATTCAGCTTCAATGCAGATGAGCCTGCAATGGCACAGAGCTCCCTGCAGCAGGGAGATTTCACATCCAGGGAAGCACAAGCCCTGGTGCAGCCTTAGCAGAGCTGGGGGGGTGCTGAACCTGCTGCCCCACGCTCATCACAGAGCTCAATTAACAAAGCTGTTGTTAATGTGGGAAGGCAGAATGGTTCTCTGCCCCAGTGCGATACGGACAACACAGGAGACAAAGCAGAACGGTGACAGCACTGCAGCTGAGCAAAAAGGGCTCAGGGAGGAACCACAGCTCAGTGCCAGCACTGGTGTTGCGGGCTGCATGGCCCAGATACCCCTACTTCAGTGGGGACCCATGAGGGTGAGAACCCCAGGGGCCTGGAGGTGAGCGGTGCGGTGCACTGCTGCCCATCAGAGACCTTCAGCTGCCCACTGTCACAATGACATTGCCCACTTTGTTGATCACTGCTGCCCATTGTAACACTGCCCACTGTTACACAGCCCACTTTTTGCCCACTGTTGACAACTGTCACGCTTAAGTTGCCCATTGTCTCCCATTGCTGCTCATTGTCTCCCATCATCTCCCATTGCTGCCCATCGTCTCCCATTGCTGCTCATTATCTCTCATTGCTGCTCATAGTCTCCCATTGCTGCCCATCATCTCCCATCATCTCCCATCGTGCCCCATCGTCTCCCATTGTTGCCCATCATCTCCCACTGCTGCCCATTTTCCCCCATTGTCTCCCATCATCTCCCATTGTCTCCCATCATCTCCCATTGCTGCCCATTGTGCCCCATCATCTCCCACTGTTGCCCATTGTCTCTCATTGCTGCTCATTGTCTCCCATTGTCTCCCATCACCTCCCACTGCTGCCCATTTTCCCCCATTGTCTCCCATCATCTCCCATTGCTGCTCATTGTCTCCCATTGTCTCCCATCATCTCCCATTGCTGCCCACTGTCTCCCATTGTCTCCCATCATCTCCCACTGCTGCCCATTTTCCCCCATTGTCTCCCATCATCTCCCATTGCTGCCCATTGCCTCCCATTGTCTCCCATCATCTCCCATTGCTGCCCACTGTCTCCCATTGTCTCCCATCATCTCCCATTGCTGCCCATTGTCTCTCATTGCTGCCCACTGTCTCCCATTGCCCACTGCTGCTCACTGCCACTCCTGCCACTCCGCAATTCCAGCCCCGTTTTCTCTCTGCTGCCATTCCCTTCTCTCAGGTGGGTTTTCTCACCAGGACTGCTTACTGGGGATGCCTGCACTCCCCAAACCACCCCATGTCCAGCAGTGCCCTTCCACCAGAGGAAGGCAGAGACGGCAGCTCCGTGCATCCCAGTGAGGACGAATGCAAAGAGCAGCTTTTGGGGCACTGCACCCACACAGCACATCCAGCTGTGGGTCGGGGGCAGCCCCACACTCACAGGGCAATGGAAACACCTCCAAGTTTGCTCCAGCACTTTGTCACAGAGCTCCTGGAGCCCATCCCATCCCATCCCACCCCATTCCTCCTTGGCCAGAAGGGCAGAGCATTTAGCTGGGAGCAGGTAAATAATTTAATTTACATTTCTATAGCTCTGCTTGTCCCAGAGGGCTTCTCACACACATCCCCTGTGCTGAATGCAGGTGTTGGGGGGGGGCAGCAGCCATCTGTCCAACAGCGCAGCGAGGAGAGAAGCTTTCGGCCAAGGACGGAGGGGAGAACTCCTTCAGAAACCGCCCTCAACTTTTCATTATCATTAAATGGTTTTTAATTGCTATCATCGAGCAGGCGCTGCGTCTCCTCCGCCTGCACAGAGCTGAAGTTCTGCAGCCCTGGGGGAGGAGTGGATCTGATGCTGGGCTGACATCCCAGTGGGACTGAACTGCTGCGAGCCCTGCCAGACCACCACCAAAAACCACCGCAGCAAAAAGGGATTTCTGCAGGCTGTGCTGGAGGATCAGCAAGCACGGAACGGTGTCACGGCCTGAGCTGGGAGGGCCCTTAAGGATCATAGAATCACGGGATGGTTGGCTTGGAAGGGTCCTTGAAGATCACAAAACCATGGGATAGTTGGGCTGAAAGGGTTCTTAACGGTCATGGGACATTGAGACGGTTGGCTTGGGAGGGTCCTGAAAGATCACAGAACCACAGGATGGTTGGGTTGGAAGGGCCCCAAAGCCCCCCCTCCCCAGCGCCACCCTTTGCCCTGGGCTGCTCCCACCCCTGTCAGCCACCCAGAGCCCCATCCACGGCCCTGAGCGCCCCCAGGAATGGGGCACCCACACTTCACCGGGCAAAGAGAAAGCAAGGAAAATCCCCCTGCTTTGCAACAGAAGCCCATGTGAACAAAGGCAGAGGAGGAGCAGACAGCCGAGGTGCTCCGGAGGAGGAGAGCGGCCCAAACCCCAAACCCCCGGTCTGGGTTCAGATCGTCCCCCACACCTCCATCCCTGCCCTCCCGAGCTGCAGTGAGCGCTGACCTCCACACGGCGGAGCGTTCCCTGCCTCCTTCCCAGACGAGGGAAGGTTATCAGAACCCCCGTATTAATTACCGCTGCCACATAACTCGAGAGGCGCAGCGGTAATTAACGGAGCTGAGCGGAGGGGCGGAGCGGAGCCCACGGATGCGTGGCTGCCCCATGGGAAGCCCTGGATGGCTCCTGCGTGGACGTGAATCATCCGTACGGCCCCGACTCGACTCCCAGCAGCACCGCTGTGACCTTGGGAGAGCCATCAATCCTCCCCCAACCTACCAGCAGCGCACGGAGAGGGGAAAGGCAGCCGCTCAGCTTCAGCAGGGGGAGAGCAGACGGAGCTGAGAGCGTGCGTGGAAAGGCACTGCAGGAAAAACGTTAACAAAGGAGACGATGGCTGCGTGTCCGACAGCGAGTGCTGGGGTTCCTTGGGAGCTCAGCGTCTCCTGAGAGCAAAGGGAAGGGCAGGGAGCTGAAATCCTTGCCTGCTCTGTAGCAGGGAGCTTGATTCCTTCCTGCCTTAAAGCAGGGAGCTGAAATCCTGCCTGCCCTATAGAGGGGAGCTTGATTCCTTCCTGCCTTATAGCTGAAATCCTGCCTGCCCTATAGCAGGGAGCTTGATTCCTTCCTGCCTTATAGCAGGGAGCCAAAATCCTTCCTGCCCTATAGCGGGGAGCTTGATTCCTTCCTGCCTTATAGCAGGGAGCCAAAATCCTTCCTGCCCTATAGCGGGGAGCTTGATTCCTTCCTGCCTTAAAGCAGGGAGCTGAAATCCTTGCCTGCTCTGTAGCAGGGAGCTTGATTCCTTCCTGCCTTATAGCAGGGAGCCGAAATCCTGCCTGCCCTATAGCGGGGAGCTTGATTCCTTCCTGCCTTATAGCAGGGAGCTGAAATCCTGCCTGCCCTATAGCAGGGAGCTTGATTCCTTCCTGCCTTATAGCTGAAATCCTGCCTGTCCTAAAGCGGGGAGCTTGATTCCTTCCTGCCTTATAGCAGGGAGCTGAAATCCTGCCCTTTTTTCTAGCAGGGAGCTCAATTCCCTTCTGCCCTACAGCAGGGAGATGCATTCAGCTCTGCTTTACAACAGGAAGCTCCAGGGCTGAGCTGCTTGGGCAGCTGTGTGGCACTGAAGGAGAAAAGTGGGACCTTGTGCCATCACAGCCACCCGGCGCAAGGCTCTACCCCCACATCTCACCTACGCTGCACTGCGTTGGAATCACAGAACGGTTTGGGTTGGAAGGGACCACAAAAGGCCACAGGTTCCTCAGGCACGAGTTGCCCTTGGTGCATCCATGGTGGCTGCCACCAATGCCCTCCTCTTTATTCTCCACGTGCCTTAGCAGGGCCCTCAGAAGGAGGCCTCCTGGCATTCCGGCCTGCTTTCCTTTCTGTTGGGATGCAGAGCTTCTGGGCTGGGAGGGGATGGTCCTGGAAGGGAGGAACGAAGGAAGGAAGGGTCCTTGGATGCAGCACTGCAGATGGACGCCTTCTCTTTTACACACAGAACCCGAATGCTGGGTGAGGGCTGTGCACCTCAGCTCTGGGGAGCAGAGCAAAGCCCCCCCCAGAAGCCACCCCAGCTTCATCGCACCCCAACGCTCCTAATTACCCAATTCATCACCCACAGGGCTGCCTAACGAGGAGGAGCCCTCTCTCAGCATCGCTGTGTGCCTGCGCTGCTCCGTAAGGACGGAGCGGAGCAGCTCCTTCGGTGCAAGAAAAGCCAGAGGGGACGGAGCACAGCGAGGGTGCTTTGGCTGCAGGGTGGATCTGTGGTCCCTTCAGGTCCCTCCCAGCTCAGATCCGCTCACATGGCAGAACCTCATTTCATGTAATGGTGCCATTTAGCGGAGCCGCCGCCGCCCGATGGATTTACAGCTCTCCCACCCCCTGCTCACACGCACGCAGCCCTCATTGTCTGCATCTTGGCTCTCGGGGGGGGAATTTTAAGGACTTTTAATGTTTTTATTGTTTTAATCCGCCGTATCAAATCAAATCAAATCAAATGATTTCAGCAGAACAGCTGCCGCGATGCCGGCGATGTGGCGGCGCAGTTTGTCGGCGCGTCGTTAAGCAGAGTTTGTTAGTTAACACCCTTCAGCCCCCCACCCAATGCCAGCACGGAGGGATGTCACAAAGCCCCTCCCCACCCCACACCTCTGCGTTTCCCATCATTACCACCCATTAGCCCAAATCTCCCCCCATTCAGCCCAAATCCCCCCGGACAGCAGAGGGGTGATGCTCCCAAAGCAAAACCCCCATTGCCGCGTTCTGCACAACGAAGGGACCCTTTTTTGTGCCCCTGCATGGAACTGCACTGCACCTCTCCCTTCTGCCCACGGCTGCGTGGCCCTTTGTGTGCTTGCAGCCCCTGCAAACCCTGCGTGTCCTCCAAACCAATCCCTGGAAATAAACCCATTTATTGCTCAACAGGAACACGGCATTGCCAGCAACGGGCACAGAGGCGTGGGATTCTGTGCCTTGAGGAAGAGCTGCACCCCTGAGCTCCTCATGCAAAGCAGCAGCCACAGAGGGGGGAGAGGGGATGGCAAAAAAAACCCCTACAGCTTAAAATTTAGAAATGCCTTCTCCGCAAAGCTCTGCTCACAGCCCCAAAGCTCTAAGAAAGGAAAAAAATGCAGAAGAAAAATCCCAGATTCTGCTGCAAGGAGGTGTCCTACCCTCACCCCTATTCCTCCAGCAAGGAGAACCTGTGCTCTTCAGTGGGGTTTTTCCCCCCCCCCCACGTAGAGCTGTGGGCTCCCTGCAGGAGGACGCGCCGTCCCTGCGCCCATCAGCGCTGCGCTGCCGCAGAGGGGAGGAGCGACCCCCACAGCAGCAGAGAGAGGGGGGGGTCCGGACCCCGAGGTGGGGGCTCAGCCTCCGGGAGGGGTTTTGAGCTCTGCTTGGTCTCCTGCTGCCGTTCCTCTCTCCTGCAGAGCCATGGGAGAGTTGCACGGGGCGGCAGCGCGGCTCAAAGCGCCCCTCTGCGCCGGTCAGCAATGGAAATTGAATCAGGGCAGCAAGGGAGCACGCGGCCCTGCTCCTCCTCGGGACCCTCCTGTGGCTGAGCATCGCTGGGGTTGGGGAAGGAGGTGGGAGGTGAAGGCTGAGCCCCCCCGGGTGATTTTTGTCCCAGACTGCGTACAGCAGGTCCTGCACGCTCACGCATGTATCTGGGAGTTCAATGTCTGCGTGCAGGCATGGAGAAGGGCTTTGTCACAGCTGCATGCTGCATCTGCGCTGCAGAACGAGAGCTCTGCTCCTGCCATAAAACACAGAATGTGCAGAGATCAGCAGAGGGGTGAGACGGGAATCTCAGTGCAACAACAACAAAACCCCCAAAGCAAACAGCCCGGTCAGCAAAAGGCTGCTGTTAAAATACCAAAGTATTTGTGCCTGCAATGTGCATTGCTGCAGGAGCACAGCCAGCATGGAGCACCGCAGGGTGCATTGCTGCAGGACCACGCATACCTGGGCAGCTTCGTGCTCCTGTTAAGCTGCAGACCACAAGCAAGTTTTTAGATCCATCTAATTTTGAGTTAATAAAAGAGCCCAGCTCGATTTACGGCCTCGTGCTGGCAGCACACGCAGCTTGCATCTGTGATATAGAGCAACAGCTCGAGGTAAGGACCGGGCTGAGATTACTTTGTTCAGAGCAGACACTCTGTGGTTGTGGAGCCCCTTAAATCAAAAGGAGAAGAAAGCATTCCCTGCCAGTGCCCGGCCGTGCTCCTTTGTGGGTAGTTCTGCAGCCCTGATCGTGTTCCCAAGAAAGGAGAAACCTTTCCTCCCCGTCCCCCCGATTTGCAAAGTAGAAACTGCCTCATAATGTGGGAACCAACAGCGAGGGTACGGCTGAGGAGGAAAAAAAGCCAACAGAGATGTGATCTGTTAGAAACCTGGCAGCGTTGGAGGAACTGCAGGGACGGCTCCGTGGGCTGCAAGCAGCCGTGCTGCACGAGGGCGAGGATGGGAGCTCAATGTGCCCCTTTTGCAGCACCGAAATGGAAGCGCACCCCGTGCAGAACCTGCACCCAGCGATGGCAGCTGCTGCAAACCTGGAGGCGTTGCTCTCAGCCTCAGCACAGCATCAGAGGGGAAAGCCACGCCGCTACCGCTGCAAATCCTGAGCTGCTATTTCTTCCTGCTAATTGCTGCTGCAGCCAATGGGGTGGAAATCCTAACGCAGCTCGGAGCAGATAACTCTAAGAAATGTGAGAACTGCTGCCAAACCTCGGTGCAGCTCCACAGCGAGCAGCCAGGCGGCCCAGCTGCTGCTGCTGAGAAAATTGGAGCCAGAAAAGAGTCAACACGAGTTGAAGTCGCTTATCTCCACTACGGACACGTAAAGCAATTCGTAGCCTCCTCCCCCCAAATACACACTGAATTGGATCGGAGAGTTCTGTAGTGACATTTGCTGCAGAGCCGCATGGAGCGGAGCCAGCAGCCCTGAGACCTCCTGGCCGCGGCCAAACCGTGCACTGCGGATCAGAGAAACACAGCACAGGAACAGCAGCTGCAGCGCCCTGGGAAGCAGCACCCACCCCATGGCTGCAGGTGGAGGGTGAGGAAGGCAGCTGGGTTAAAACGCAGGGAGGGCACAGAGAAAGGCAGCAGCAGGAAGCAGAGCTCACTGTGCTGTCACCCTTCCACTGCTCTTCCTGCTGTCCAAGCGCTGAGCCGTGAGGGGAAGAGGTGTAGCAACAGCCCCTGCACTGCAGCACTGCAGCGACCACTGCGGGGTTACTTATAAAGCCTACAGCAAAGGGGTTTGGGGGGTGGAACGGCAGCAGAAGTGAGGAATTATCCCAAAGGGGCAGGGATGGACAGCAAGCCCTGTGCTGGGTGCGGTGCAGCAGCCGCCCTGCAGCACACAGAGTGGCGCAGGGCTGCAGGGAGCTCTGCAGCAGAGCAGTGCAACCACAAGGGACGACGGCCCTCCCTGCTGTGCTGCAGTGCAGGCAGCTGCAGATGGGCTGCTCCGGGTTGAGGACAGCAGAACTCCTCGTTAATACCTCCCAGCTCCTAATTAACGCCCCGTCAGCCAGAGGGAACGCACACGTGTTTTCCTGCACCCATGTTTTCCTGCACCGGCGTTTCGAGCGCACGTCGGCCCTTTGGAACGGGTTGCCATGAGTTTGCTGTGGGATTTGTGCACAGGTCCAGCACTGCCGTGGCATCCGGGCTCTTATTTAGCAGAGAAGGGGTCTGGAAAGCTGTCCGGAGCCATTTCCATCTGACAGACAAGTGTCTGCACCGCTTCAGCGCTCGCACGTGCTTCCAATGCAAAGCAGAAACGGCCCTCTTGGAGCTGGCAATGAATCCCAGCCATAGGAATGATAAAGGCTTTAACTTACAGGAAATGCTGCTATTAAATAATATTTAAGTCTTAATTATATTTTAAAACAGCCATTTTATAAAAAAAAGAAGTTCTGTTATAGTGCTTTTGTAGTTAAAGGTCTGTCAACATTTCCATTTTAAGCCTTCATTTCTAGGGGGTTTATAATTTGGTCATAAAAATTCATTCTAGGCTGGAACTTGGCATAGAGGGGCTCAGCCTAGGAGCAATATTTTTTATTATCCAATTTGGTTTAAATTGGTTTGGCCGTTTTTAAGTTATAGGAGTGTAAAAAATAAACGTTTACTGGTTTCAGATGCCTTCTCCAGCTGATTACTATTCAAAATTAGCTCTCCTCTCCCCACCTCCAAAAACACCTTCGTGACAGGTGGGGGAGATCATTCCGCTCCGCTGACAACACGAGGAACTGCAGTTCAGATGAAGGCACTCCTTTGGTGCTAACAACCCCGGAGCTGCTCCAAAGCAAGCCCTCCTTCCCCACTGCGGACGTGCAGCCGTTTGTGCAGGCGCCGCAGCTGGAAGGGCCGTAATTGGAAATAAATAATTAACTCGGCGAACCTGCATTCCTGGGAAGTGATGGAAGGCCTTTAAAGCGAGATGTTTCTCTGCAGAATTTCACCTGGGCCGTTGGCGGCTGCAGATAAAAGGGCCGCAGATGTGAGCAGACGCGGAGCTGCAGACGTTTGGCTTCCTATTGAAAAGGCAGCGAAGAAAAACCGCGCTTTACGGCTCTGCTCTGCGAACCAGAGGGGCTGCAGGCGGCCGTGGCTCTGCATGCTAAGTGAAATAGAGGAGAGGAGAGGAGAGGAGAGGAGAGGAGAGGAGAGGAGAGGAGAGGAGAGGAGAGGAGAGGAGAGGAGAGGAGAGGAGAGGAGAGGAGAGGAGAGGAGAGGAGAGGAGAGGAGAGGAGAGGAGAGGAGAGGAGAGGAGAGGAGAAGGGAAGGGAAGGGAAGGGAAGGGAAGGGAAGGGAAGGGAAGGGAAGGGAAGGGAAGGGAAGGGAAGGGAAGGGAAGGGAAGGGAAGGGAAGGGAAGGGAAGGGAAGGGAAGGGAAGGGAAGGGAAGGGAAGGGAAGGGAAGGGAAGGGAAGGGAAGGGAAGGGAAGGGAAGGGAAGGGAAGGGAAGGGAAGGGAAGGGAAGGGAAGGGAAGGGAAGGGAAGGGAAGGGAAGGGAAGGGAAGGGAAGGGAAGAGAAGAGAAGAGAAGAGAAGAGAAGAGAAGAGAAGAGAAGAGAAGAGAAGAGAAGAGAAGAGAAGAGAAGAGAAGAGAAGAGAAGAGAAGAGAAGAGAAGAGGAGAAGGTCATCTTTGCTCCCCCATCCACCATTTTCCACTTTGACATCTGGCCGCATGCCGGCACGGCCCTCGGGGACGGGCAGGGCTGTGTGTAAAGGCTCGTGGATGGCTGGGAGCTGCTCCACGTGGGACCCAGAGCTGCGTGGGCCCCCTGGTGCCCCCTGTCCATCCCCACCAGCCCGCTTGTGACCAACGCTATCAGCTGCCCTCCTGCTTCATCAGCTCAGGTTTCCAAAGACGAATCAGCACTCATTAAACCCGTGGCTGCCAGGAGCCCGAGCTCTCTAGGAAAACCAATCTGTGCCCAAACCGAGCCCCGCTCAGTCGCAGTGCCGAGACAGGAGCGATTTCTACAGGAGGACGGGGTGCCGTAACTCTGCTTAACAGCCATTTAAATTCTGCCTGCTCTCACAACAGGTCGCCAATGGGGCTGACGCCGCTCACAGATTTGATTTCAGCCCTCTGAATTTCCCGTGCTGCCCTTCAGCAGTGCCAGGAATGGAGCCTCAGGAGGCAGACCCCAGCAGGGCCGTTAAATCAGCACCAAGAATTACAGTGGAAAACACTCGGCTGTAAAGCAGACCGGTGCAGGCGCCGCTCTCCCTCACCCTGCGCTGCCTGCGCGCCTCCCTACCTGCTGCACTCCATTGCATTGCATTGAATCCAACCTGCCCCCACCGAGGGCGTTCAGCCTCTGCAGGAACGCAGGCCAGGCTCAGTCCTCGTGCTGCTCCCTGCCTGATGCTGGGACAAAGAAATATCAGCACGAATCACAGCCCAGAACACGGCACAGCAGCACCTGAGCTGCCCCGGCACCACGCATGTCCCAGGCCACGTCAAAGTGAGAACCTCAGCAAGGAGAGCTCGTCACTGGGATGCTCCTCAGAGGGAGAAGCTGCCCATTTCTTCCCCCTTCTGCCTTGTATGAAAGGAATAATCCATATTCGTTTGGATTATACAAGCCACAAAACACACCTTAGCTTCGGTCCCACCCCTAACCAATCGCTGAAGCCGTTTGTTGCCTCGTATATTACAAAGCAATAGAGATTTAAGGGATAATGGTCATGGTGGCAGAGTATACAAAGCAATAAACTGCTTTTGAGGTTGGTTAAATGCCAAGTGATGCTGAGGCCTCAATGCCATAAACATTATTTCTATTATATGACAAGATAAGAGGATACAATAAACCACAAAGAAGAAAAATCATTGTCTGGCCTCGTGAAAGTTCTGGGCTTTGCGTTTCTCGGACGCCGCACGAGCATCACCTCGGTGCCGTGGGCTTAAGGGGAATAAATTGTTAAATTAAGGGCGGGTTTAAAAAGCAAACGATTGTTTGAGGAAATGGCCTGGATAACTGCAGTGCTGAGCGAGGACACAGCGGTGATTTGCGTCGCTTCCGAGGAGGGAAATGGCGTGGGGTGTGAGGGCAGGAGAAGCCCTGCTCTGCGCAGAGCCGCTCGGTGTGATGGGCCTCCATCTGTCCGGCCATGGGAATGGACCAAAGATCTCCATTGGTAAGGATGTTCCTCTCTTGCGATGCTTTGTCAGCTCTGGAGCACCCAAAGCTTTTTGGAGGGCAGCAGAAGGCGGCACAGCAGCCAGCAGCGCCTTTCACAGCGCTCTGCTGCCCATGGCGAGAGGTGCTGGCTGTGCTGGCAGGGAAATGGACCCTGATAGGAACCCCCCCGACTGCCCCACAGCCCAGCACCACCCACTGCCCTCCTCCCTTACAGACCAGGGCTCTGGATCCCTTCAGCATGACGGCCAAAGTTTTAATTACCCCGTGTTAATGAGTCACAGCCGTATCTTTATACAGACTCAGCCACCTTCCAACTTCAGCGGCAGCGCGTCGGCTGACAGCAAGCACAGGGCTGTGCTGAGGCTGACTTTCATCTCCGCACAACAAATGGCATTAGGAGATTTTTAACGATGATCAGCGGCGCGCAGCACCTCGTTTCGCTTAATGAGTTCAATAGGAGCCTCGGTGCAGGCGCAGCATTGCGCCAGAGGAGGCAGCAGCTGCCCACTGCCCTGCGATGCGCACAGGGGAGGGGTCAGGGAGGAACGGTCCCATATCAACCCAAAGAAGGACCCGGCCCACGACCTTGGGAAGAACCCTTTGTAAAAGCATGGGGAGCATTTAGAAGTCAGCTGTGTCGCAGCAGTCGTGCTGTTGGGAAGCGATGGAACACACAGCATCCCAAAATAACAGCCCTTACAGACCTAGCAACCACAACATGTTTACGGCCCCCCCCCGAGCCCCACTGACCGCAGTGATGTGGGGGGCACGGAGGGATCAGCGCATCTATTTTTGGTGGCTGCTCCCATTTCCCCCTCCTTGCTTCCCGGGAAATTCAGTCCTACGGCCTCCTTGTGCCCAAAGCAATGAAGGGAAAAGAGGAATAAAGCCAAAGAATTGGGGTGGTGTGAGGTATGGAGGGAAGGAAGAGGCCGACGGGTCAAAGGAACGGCACTGGGAAACAAAAGAATTCTTTCGCCTTTAAGCTGAAGTGAGAAAAAGCACCACTGGCTTCATGGTGATTGCCTTCAGTCTCCTGTTCGGGTCAGCCTGGCTCTGTTCTCCCTTCTCCTGTCACCTCTGGTGCTGCTGTGCATCTCAATGCAGAGCTCACACGGGGAAGGACGCAGCGCTCGGAGTGGAACGGCGCTGATGGCTGCTCTGTGCCTGCTGGTGATGGAAGCTGAAGCCACTGCGGCTGTTTGGGGCCCCGGCACCACGTCCTTGGGAACGGGATCCCCTCAGAAATGGGGGATGCACCCAAAGGAGCAGGAGCCTGCAGGGACCAAAACACGCTGATGGATCGGGGAAGAGATCAGAGGTCTGCAAGTGAAAGGAACAGAGACATCGGAGCCACGGCAAAGGGGCACAGCCAGCAACCACACACAGTGATCCTGGTGACCAAAGTGGCTCAACATGCAGCACAGCTGCCCACTCAGCAGTACTTGTATACAAAACGCACCCAAAGGTCTTAAAGAATGAGAAAAATGGTTGAATGCTGCAATGGATGAGAGCCCCTCCAGCACCAGCACAGCTCTTGGTCGGGCCGGGAAGAATCTCTCCGTGCTGCTGCTCCGCTCATAGGAGACACCGGGACCTGCAGGGAGAGGCTGGGGCTGTGTGTGCAGTCTGAAGGACTGCAAAGGGTGACTCCAGAGGTCGGTCAACACCCACAGAGATTTGCCAGGAAGGATTTGCTGTCTAACAAACAAAAATGAATAAGATCCGCAGCCCAGGAGCTGCAGCCGAGCAGGTCCAGACTGGAAATAAGGCAATTCTTCCCCACCAGAGAGAGCAATTAACTGTTAGAACAACTTAAACGAGGGCTGCGGTGAATTCTCCATCGCTGGAAATATTTTAAATCAAGCTTGGATCATCATTATTTCATACATGCTCTGGTTTGAACGGGTACTGAAGGACGTTCCAGGAAGCCGTGCGCGAGGTCAGGCTGGATCACAATGAATCACAGCGGGATGAATTACCTGGATTCGAACATTTCAATATTAACATGAAGAATTGTCAGAATTACCCATAAGCAGCAGTCTGGAACAGCGAAAGGAGGAAGCAACCACCTTTATATGTCATTTGTGGGAGATTGTGGGAGATTAAATTTAAATACATTGTTGTTTGCCTTAATTGCTTGTTTGAATCCGATTTTAAGGTTGTATGATTGAGGTGCTCACATCATTAAGTGCTCAAATGCAGCTAATACATTTTATAAATGACTTGCACAATTTCACAGGCAAAGAAGTTCAGGATAAAAAGCAGCCTGCAAAAAAAAAAAAGAAGGAAGATCACCTGCACGTGGATGGGAGCGAAGTGCAGCAGAGCCAAAGTGCTGCCGGTTAAAAGAGCCACAGTCCCCAAAACTGCAGGTTTTGAGTCCTTTTTTTTTTGGACCCGTTTCTGCACGGCAAAAATAAACGTCACAGAATTCGCACGGGATGCAACGTGATCCTTAATTCCAACTAAAAGGGGGACGGGGGGATCCTGCGGGGGGTCAGAGCTCCCAATGGGGTCGTGGCCAGCAGCACACAGCGGGCACGGAGCGCCGCAGGCCTCGCTGAAGGCACGGAGCCCCCTCCTCTCCATCCTAACAGCTGCATTCTGAGGTCAGAACGCTTCAGAACAGACCAGGCCAGCTGTCCACACCCCACCCAGCGCTGTGCTGGTTCCTCCCAGTCCCCGTTGCAGCAGAACACACAGGGTTGTGCAACGCTCCGCTCCTCCCACCGACGCACAGCACTCAGCGGCGCAGCGCTGGGATGGGCTGCAGCTCATTCCAAGCACTCCCAGTTTGCACCAACACTTTGCACGGCCGCAGCCGACTCCACTTTGTCACAGAATCACAGAATCACAAGGTTGGAAACGACCTGCAAGATCACCCAGTCCAACCCCGCTCGCATTGCTATCAGTACCACCAGCACCAAACCACCTCTCGTAGCTCCTCATCCAGGCGCCTCTTGAACACAACCTGGGACGGCGACTCCACCACCTCCCTGGGCAGCCATAGCAGTGCCTGACCACCCTTTGAGAGACAAAGTTTCTCCTAATATCCAACCTAAACCTCCTCTGGTACAACTTCTGGCCGTTTCCTCGGCTCCTGCTATTTGCCTGGGAGAAGAGGCCAGAGCCTTTTGCACCACAGCCTCCCTCCATGCAGTTGTGCAGTGCAGTGAGGTCTCCCCTGAGCTCCTCTTCTCCATGCTGAACATTCCCAGCTCCCTCAGCCTCTCCTCACAGCCCTGTGCTCCAGACCCCTCACCATTTCATTGCCCTCCTTTGAACACGTTCCAGGGCCTCAATATCTTTCTTGTAGTGAGGGGCCCAAAACTGCACACAGCACTCGAGGTGCGGCCTCACAGTGCTGAGTACAGGGGCTGCTCACCTCCCTGCTCCTGCTGGCCATTCCTAATGCAGGCCAGGATGCTGTTGGCCCTCTTGGCCACCTGGGCACACTGTGGGCTCATGTTCAGCCGAGCATCAACCAACACCCCCAGGTCCTTTTCCTCTTCACAGTCATCCAACCACTCCCTGTAACGCTGCATGGGGTTGTTGTGGCCAAAGCGCAGAACCCGACACTCGGCCTTGTTAAACCTCATCCCATTGTCACCCACAGAGCAAAAATTCACAATGGGGTCTTTTTTCTCCCTTTCCTTCTCTCTCTCCCTTCTATTTTTTTGTCAAGCCCGGAACAGACGACGACAGTTTGGGGTCTGCGTAACACAAACCATCAACTGAGGCAGATGGCAAAGAGCTCAACCCACACAGAGCAAACCTCTGCCCTCCTGCAAGGAGACAGCAGCGCTGTGGGCAGACGTGAATGGAGATCAGTGCATGCGGAACACAAGGCCAGCATAACAACACACCACAAAGCACAGCAGGTTTCATTACGTTGGAGCTCTCGCGCTCGCTCATAACCGGGATTTACACACTGCAAATCCTCCGATCTGATTACCTCCAGTGATCACGTAAAACACCGCCTTTAAACTCTTTGCCTCAGTGATAAAACAGCCACTTTGATTCACAGCGACACGTTCACAATAAAGCACACTGTGCGGGTACCTGGCCGCAGCCGGGGGCGTTGCACACGAAGGGTCTGTCGTCGCCCATATTTCATGCAGCTCAGCTACGCTGGGGAGAGAGCAGAAAGGAGGAAATCGTTAAATAAGGAGGGAAAAAAAACCTAAAATGAATTTAAAATACCTGGAGCAGAAGCAGCCACGTGCAGGACTGTAATTAATCAGGGAGGAGGAGATCCTGCGTCGCCATCGGGGAACAGAGATCAACCCCACCCGGTAATGAGGCGTGCGGAGGGCCCTGCTGGTTTTCATGTATGGGAAAAGTGCTGCCCTGTGGGCAAAGGGCAGCTGGGAACCACGGGGGGCTGCCCCACACTGAGCCCCACAACCCCCAGGCATCGGTCAGCGCTTCGACAACGCACTGCACTGCAGTGAGCGAAGGCAGCGATGGTCTTTGGGGGGGGGGAAAAAACCCAACGTGAGAGAGCGAAGCGGTGGAATAAATCCAGGCCCTCTCTATGTGCAAGTTATATTTTCAATGGGAGAGAACTAAAATTTGTCATTTAATTAATTAAGGGATTATAGGAGTGGTGCTCCATTTTACAAGGCAATAATCCGGCTCCCTAGTGGGTAAACTACGAGGCTGATGGCAGGGGCAGTTTATCACAGATTACAGCCAAGGATAACAAAACACTCGCTCCTATTATGCTCCGAGTGAAGCCACTCTTATTAATAAGAAATAAGAGTAAATAAAGCCGCCCCCACCGCCCCAAATTGGAGGAATAACCATTCCCTCCACCCACTGCTATTTTCATCGCGGCGTTGTAAAAAGCCATCACGCAGCAAATGCTCTCCCTTTGCTTTGCAAAGAATGCCACGGCTGCTCCAGCAGCTCCGTGCTCCAGGGTTGGGTGCAGGAGCAGAAAGCACAGCAGCCAGAATGCATCCATGGGGAGGGAGGCACTGCTTTTAGGAGCTGGGTATAGGATGGTGCCCTGAGAACGCAACTTTGCAGCGCAGGGTGAGCACACGGGGTGCAAAATGGTCCCCTGTTGCTCAAAATCCATGTTGGTTAAGGAGGAATAAAGAAATTCTTTGGTAATTTCCAGGCGAGGCTCCAACGCGTGGCTGCAGGGCGGAACCTCCCTGCAGCACAGCGCAGCACCGACACAAAGCTGTGCAGAAGCGGCTGCTCGTTGCTCCCCATCCAAAAGGAGGGGGGGGATCCAACAGCATCGAGGTTTGGATTTATGGAGCAGAATGGTAACGCTTACACAGACCCACAAACATCCTGTGGAAAAGGACAGTGGGCAGAACGCTCCAGAATGGGACAAGAGTGACAGTAAAGATGGGCAAAAACGTCCCAACGCCACCTGAGGCGCAGTGGGGCACTGAGAGGTGACAGCACTGTGCAGGGAGATGAAATGCCAGCAAATGTCCCAGCACAGGGCAGCACAGCAGCTGCTCTGAAGGCACACATAAGCCCTGAAGATGGAGCTTTACCCACAACGCAGCCTCGAGCAGGGAGAGATGGAGAGGTCAAACCTTCCCCCGGTACCAAAGCGCTGCTCGCATTGACTGCAAATGGAATGCAGCTCGGTTGGGCTGGGAGGGATCTCACATCCAACCCCAGGCCCTGCTGTGGGCTGGCTGCCAACCACCACATCAGGCACCAGATGCGGTGCCCAGGGCCTCAGCCACGGCCAGGAGCACCTGCAGGGATGTGGCACCCACAGCTTCTAAGGAGAAGGGAAGCAGAGAGTCTTCATACGTTGCGTCACCTGCACTCCAAGTCCAGAAGAACAGCATCTAATATTGCTGTTGGCTGAGCAGAGCAACGCAAGGCTGGGAGAGGCAAGAGACAATCCTTGCTCACCAGTGCTAGCATAGGGCCACCCAGTCACAGAATCACACAATCACACAATCACAGAATTGTAGGGGTTGGAAGGGACCTCCAGAGATCATCGAGTCCAACCCCCCTGCCAAAGCAGTTCCCTATAGCAGGGCACACAGGTCGGCATCCAGGCAGGTCTTGAACATCTCCATAGAAGGAGACTCCACCACCTCCCTGGGCAGCCTGTTCCAGTGCTCCTCACCTCACTGTACAGAAGTTCTTGCGCACATTGGTGCAGAACTTCCTATGCTGCAGTTTCCAGCCGTTTCCCCTTGTCCTGTCTCCACTCACCACTGAAAACAGTCTGGCCTCGCCATTCTGCCCCCCACACCTCAGATATTTACAGACCTGGATCAGGTCCCCTCTCAGTCTCCTTTTCTCAAGGCTGAACAGACCCAGATCTCTCAGCCTTTCCCCATAGCAGAGATGCTCCAGGCCCTTCACCATCTTCGTGGCCCTCCGCTGGACTCTTCCCAAGAGATCCTTGTCTTTTTTGTACTGGGGTGCCCAGAACTGGACGCAGTGCTCCAGATGAGGTCTTACCAGGGCAGAGTAGAGGGGGAGGATCACCTCCTTCGACCTGCTGGCCACGCTCTTTTTAATGCACCCCAGGATGCCATTGGCCTTTTTGGCCACAAGGGCACACTGCTGGCTCATGGCAACCTGTCGTCCACCAGGACACCCAGGTCCCTTTCCGCAGGGCTCCCCTCCAGCAGCTCATCCCCCAACCTGTACTGGTGCATGGAATTATTCCTCCCCAGATGCAAGACTCTACACTTGCTCTTCTGTAAGGGAAGAGCAAAGGATAACAGCTGGGACACGCAGCACGCTGCAGCTCAGCACTGGAGTCATTTCACTGCAGTACAGGGGCTGGTAAAACTCTGCCATAAGGATACAGAGCGACCAAAGGTGTGATAACTGCTGTGCTGGGCAGCCTGGATCTCGTTTTCCCATCACAGCCTCACTTTGTGCCTCACAGCACTCAGCACAGAGCTGCAGGCAGCGTTGTCCATCACACTGAAAGTAGAAGCAAGTCATTATTTCCAGCCTCTCCGCTCTGCATTTAGTCACTGCTTCGTGCAGGCTTTGACAAGTTGCTTCCCTGCTTCCAGAGCCGGGGGCACAAGTTTGCACTTGTGGGGCTCAGAGGTGAATGTCTGAAAAGGATTCCTGGATGGAAATAGCAGCACGGCCATCTGAAGAGCCTGGAAGCTCCTCCTGGAGCATAAGGAGACCCTTGAGCCGTCAGGGCTCCCAAACTTCACCCCCAGACCCGAAGGCTCCCAGGCCAGCCCGCATTACAGCAGTGATGCTGCTGCCCCACGGAGCCAGCAGTGAGGGCACCGAGCTGCAAGAAAAGCCATAACACACCCTGCTGTCAAAGAGCTCAGTGCTGGAAGTGTTTACAGACCGCTTAAGTCACCCTTTATGATTGTGTGGGATGAGGTTGGGGATGTATCTGTTTCATCAACAAACAAATCTTATTGTCCAACGCGTGGCATAATTATGGGAAGGAGCTGCTGTGTCTCCCAGGGCAGCCAACGCTGCGCTGCTAAGGTTGGAAATCTGTCCGTCCCACCCTCTGCCTTCCCAACAAGAACAGCAGAGCCCAAAGCCCACAGTTCCAACGTGAATTAAAACTGCCTGAGAAACAAAAGAAACGGATCAGCCACGGCTGCCGGGGCTCCAATGGCCCAAAGAGAACAAGAAAGGGGGAAACCAAAGCAAAGCAAAGCAAAGCAAGCCAAAGGAAACCAACCCGAAGCAAAGCAGAGCCCGGTGCTGCCGTGTGCTCTGCCTGCCAGCTCCACCCCATGGCACAGCTCTGCCACAAACTGGGGACAACAGGAGCTGCTGGGCCGGCAGCAGGAAGGTTTCCTCCTTCCTTAAAGGCAGATTCAGCCTCTCGTTCACGACGGAATAGGGCTGCTATGCACATACATGTGCTCAGATTTATATCGCATTTAGTCAGGATAAATTGCTTCAATAAATTCTCTTCTTAAGAACAGGCAGGATAAGCAGATGATTGGATACCAGCAACACGCTCCCATCCCTCTTCCTGCGGCGTGGGACAATATTTCACTGCTTTGATGATTTTTAGCATGTTGGGAATGGTGAGGGGAAGCGAGGCAACGCAGACGGATCACCAAAGTGTGCTTCAGAGCTCTGTCAGCACAGAGCTGACGGGCAGCTGCGGCCATAGAGAACTGGAAAGTCACTTCCAAGCCAAGCACACCATGCTGCCATAGCTCACGTGTGATCTCCTCTCTTGCCCTGCTAACAAGCACACAAGTATGGGCTGCTTGCAAGAAGCAAACCCAAAGCCACGCTTCAAGGCGGTCCCAGAGCCCTGTTAGGGGGTTGGAGCTGCGTGATCCTTGGGGTCCCTTCCAACCCGGGTGATTCTGTGATTCTGATTCTGTGAACCCATAGGAACCAAGGGGACCCACAGAGCCCCATAGGAACCCATAGAGCCCCATAGAAACCAAGGGGACCCATAGAACCCATAGGAACCAAGGGGACCCATAGAGCCCCACAGGAACCCATAGAGCCCCATAGGAACCAAGGGGACCCATAGAACCCATAGGAACCAAGGGGACCCATAGAGCCCCATAGGAACCCATGGGAACCCATCGAACCCATTGGAACCAAGGGGACCCATAGAGCCCCATAGGAACCCATAGAGCCCCATAGGAACCCATAGAGCCCCATAGCAACCCATGGGAACCCATAGAACCCATAGGAACCAAGGGGACCCATAGAGCCCCACAGGAACCCATAGAGCCCCATAGGAACCAAGGGGACCCATAGAACCCATAGGAACCAAGGGGACCCATAGAGCCCCACAGGAACCCATGGGAACCCATAGAACCCATAGGAACCAAGGGGACCCATAGAACCCATAGAACCCATAGGAACCAAGGGGACCCATAGAGCCCCATAGGAACCCATAGGAACCCACAGAGCCCCATAGGAACCAAGGGGACCCATAGGAACCCATAGGAACCCATAGGAACCCATCCAAGTTGAGGGAGGGAAGATTTCGGTTGGATGTTAGGGGGAAGTTCTTGAACAGCAGAGCAGTCAGGCCCTGGAACGGGCTGCCCAGGAGGCTGTGGATGCCCCGTCCTTGGCCGTGTTCAAGGTTGGACGGGGTCCTGGGCAACCTGATCTCAATGTGGATGTTTGGTGGCCCTGTTAGGGGGGTTGGAACTGCGTGATCCTTGGGGTCCCTTCCAACCCGGGTGATTCTGTGATTCTGATTCTGTGAACCCATAGGAACCAAGGGGACCCATAGAGCCCCATAGGAACTCATAGAGCCCCATAGGAACCCATGGGAACCCATAGAACCCATAGGAACCCATAGGAACCCATAGGAACCCATAGAGCCCCATAGGAACCCATGGGAACCCATAGAACCCATAGGAACCAAGGGGACCCACAGAGCCCCATAGGAACCCATAGAGCCCCATAGGAACCCACAGAGCCCCATAGGAACCCATAGGAACCCATCCAAGTTGATGATCCCAACTGGTCTTTTCCAACCATAAGGACCCCATGCAGCCCCATGAAGGCAGGCAGACGCAGGAGTCCCAGCCCTAATCCTGCCCAGCGCCGTCCCCTCGTGCAGCTTTGCAGCTCATTTCCCTCCTCTGCTGTCCTCAATGCTCCCCGATCCCATAGGCAAACGCTGCCCTTCCCCACCATTGCCCCCATCCCTGCTGCCCCCCTGGCCCTGCAGCACACACCAAGGTGCCATTCTGGGTATTGGGGCTGCGGTGCTGGGCTGGCCGTGAGCTCCCTTCGTTTTCCTCAGTCGTCACCATTTTCCCTTCTTTAAAAAGTTTCCTCCTTCCTGCAGATATTAAAGCCAACCCATATGCTGCTTTCCCCCTGGTAAATCAGTCCATAAACCAAAGTGGTCCCAAAGCACGTTAACCAACCCATTAAGAACAAAACCAAGCCCCTTATCCTAGTCTAGACAGACACCTAGGGGTAATATTTCCACTCCCTTCAAACAAATTAGATGTACTACACGCATCAACAGCAGCAATGAAAGACCAGCCTTCCTGAACGGGATTTCCCCCAGGACGGCGCTGGCACCTCACAGAACCCATTTCCAACAACTTCCATTTGGAAACACTTTAGGAGGAAGAGACAAGAAGCAGGATGCAGGTTTTCCAAAGCACTTGTGGCATTTATGGACCCTTTCATCCGAGATGCTCTGCATCTTTTCAGGTCAGTTTGACACAGAAGGGTTTCTGAAGCGCGCTGCAGCGCTGGGACGCGGTTTTGGCCGCAGCCTCGGTTGGGCAGCGCAGGAACAGCAGCAGCCTGACTGCTGTTCTTTGGTACAGTTTGTTACCCGGGGGGACTCCTACACAAACGCATCTCACTGCAAAGGTCTCACGTCCCTCCGGGTGCCCACTCGGGTGAACCTGATGAGGTTCAACACGGCACAGTGCAAGGTTTTGCATTTGGGCCGGAAGAACCCCAGGCACCCGTAGAGGCTGGGAGGAGTGGACATGAGAGCAGCTCAAGAGAAGGACCTGGGGGTCCTGATGGACGAGAGGCTGAACACGAGGCAGCAGTGCTGCTCTGGCAGCTCGAAAGGCAAATGGGATCCTGGGCTCCATCAGGAGAGGGGTGGTCAGCAGGGACAGGGAGGTGATCGTCCCTCTCTACTCGGCTCTTGTGAGGCCCCATCTGGAGTCCTGTGTCCAGGTGTGGAGCCCTCAGGACAAGAAAGACATTGAGATGTTGGAAAGGGTCCAGAGGAGGGCGACTGAGATGAGCAGGGGGCTGCAGCACCTCCCCTATGAGGACAGGCTGAGGGAGCTGGGCTTTGTTCAGCCTGGAGAAGAGAAGCTGCGGGGTGACCTCAGTGCAGCCTATCAATACCTGAAGGGAACCCACAGCCAGGAGGGGAGTCAACTCTTCCAAAGGGCTGAGAGCAGCAGGACGAGGGGAAATGGATCCAAGTTGAGGGAGGGAAGATTGAGGTTGGATGTTAGGGGGAAGTTCTTGAACAGGAGAGCAGTCAGGCCCTGGAACGGGCTGCCCAGGAGGCTGTGGATGCCCCGTCCTTGGCCGTGTTCAAGGTTGGACGGGGTCCTGGGCAACCTGATCTCAATGTGGATGTTTGGTGGCCCTGTTAGGGGGGTTGGAGCTGCGTGATCCTTGGGGTCCCTTCCAACCCGGGTGATTCTGTGATTCTGTGATCATCCGTGCCACCATGCAGGTGAAGCTGTTACAGAGCTGCTCCAGCCAACCACCGACGAGTCGAGATCGGAAAGCAGCGTGGAGCCAAGATCTGCAGATGCGAGTCACGACCGGCAGAAGCAACGAGCAACCACGGCCTGCAGACCAGGACAGGATGCCCCTCGTCCCCCCCAGAGCTGCTGCCCCACGTCCAGCTGCCCCACACGCAGCCCTCAACCCCGCATCACCGCGGGACTCCAAACAGCCTCACAGAGCCCCACTGAAAACCTTCCCCTTAACATCTCCAGATGGCACAAATCCCCAGCCACAAAGTGCTGAACGCTGGGGGACAGGGCTGGTATGAAAAACACTCTAAAAATAAGGCTCTATTGTTGTGCTTGCATGTGACTATTGTTATTGCAGGAATGCCTGTGCCCAACACTCTTACATCTGCGTCTTGCAAAACAAGCTGAAATACTTCAAATCCCAGCGAATCTCGGGTGGATGCAGAAATTGTTCTGTTGCAAATGTGCCAGCACAGCCCCACAGCACAGCACAGCCCCACAGCACAGCCCCATGGCACAGCACAGCCCCACAGCACAGCACAGCCCCATAGCCCAGCCCCACGGCACAGCACAGCCCCACAGCACAGCACAGCCCCATAGCCCAGCCCCACGGTACAGCATAGCCCCATAGCACAGCCCCACGGCATGGCACAGCCCCACAGCATAGCCCCACAACACAGCCCAACAGCACAGCCCTATAGCCCAGCCCCATGGCACAGCACAGCCCCATAGCACATCCCTACGGCACAGCATAGCCCCACAGCATAGCCCAACAGCACAGCCCCATGGCACAGGCCCATGGCCCAGCCCAGCCCCATAGCACAGCCCAGCCCCATGGCCCAGCCCCATGGCCCAGCCCCATAGCCCAGCCCCATGGCACAGCCCCATGGCACAGCCCAGCCCCATGGCACAGCCCCATGGCACAGCCCCATGGCACAGCCCAGCGCCATGGCACAGTCCCATGGCCCAACACCATGGCACAGCCCAGGCCCATGGCACAGCCCCATAGTACAGCCCCATGGCACAACTCAGCCCCACAGCCCAGCCCCATGGCACAGCCCCATGGCACAGCCCAGCCCCATAGCCCAGCCCCATGGCACAGCCCCATGGCCCAGCCCAGGCCCATGGCACAGCCCCATAGCACAGCCCAATGGCACAGCCCAGCCCCATGGCTCAGCCCAGCCCCATAGCCCAGCCCCATGGCACAGCCCCATGGCTCAGCCCAGCCCCACAGCCCAGCCCCACGGCACAGCACGGCTCCCCGCCCTGCAGGGGTGCGCTCCCTGGTTTCCCAGCACCAGCACATTTATGGTTCGTTCCCATAAATCAGAAGGATAAACTTTACATTAATATGACCACAAAATTAAAGCAAGAGGTTTGCACCAACTATGAAACAAAACCAAAAGAGCTGCAGAGCTACCTCCTAAAAATAGGCTGAAAGTGGAACAGAAAACAAAAGCAAACGGCACGCTCTGCTGACGCGCCGTGTGCCCTCTGCTACCATTCACTGGCCCGAAGGACGAGCTGCAAAATTAGCAGAACCACTGGAGATGGGGACACGGAGAGAAAGGAGGTGCTGGGGACCCGGCTGTGAGCTGAGAGATGCAGAGCACGAAGAGAAGGGCTGCTGGCTTGGGGCAGAGAAGCGCATGGCCGTGGGTGGGATCAGCTCTGTGCTCTGTACCAGGCTGCTGCGCTCCCACCCGACGTGTGGCTGCTGCGGGTTGAGTCGTTCTGCCCTCCAAAACGACGGCGCGGCTCTCATCAGTGCAGCCCAGCAGAGCGCAGCCAACAGCCCAAGCGTGCAGCAACAAGCCTGAGCAGGGCGCAGCTGGAGGCAAGGCGCCTTTCCACCGATGGGCAAGAGAGAAAAACCTGTTTGCGGTCCTCCCGTGCTGCCAAACAGGGCAGAGAGCTTTTGAGAAGGGCGGAGGAACGTGGAGAAGGGGGGGAAAAAGCTTTTGTGAGGAAACGCCAAGGCGGCGAGGATCCCCGCATCCTCCTGCTGGGCCATTCGGGAGCGCCGCAGAGCAGCTCCCACCTCCCTGCCCACCGCAGCAGCGGAGCGAGGAGTTGGGTTTTGATGAGGCTGAGCTACATGGGATTAATTCTCGCAGACTAATGAGTCACAAGGCCGTCCCACATCGATTCGGGTAACTTTGTCGAGACCCGGGAGCCGTGCCAAGAGCATTAACGAGCGGAGCCTCCATACAAACAAGCCCATTCAAACACAAATGGGGCTCGAGACACCAGAGGAGCCCCAAGGACAGGCAGTACATCGCTACTGGGGAGGAGAGATAAAACCACAATAAACGAGATTATTATGGATGGCCGCACAGGATCTGCGCCGCGGCGAACATCTCATCCAGAGGAACAGCCGAGATTGCAGGCAGGCTCGGTGCGGAATCGGTAATTGCCGCTGGGAGCTGCGAGGGGGAAGGTTGAGCGCAATGAAAAGCACAGCGCTGCTGGAAAAGCACGAGGGAAGCAAAGGCAGAGCGATGGCCATTTCCAGGCCGGTGCCCAAAACAGAAGGAAGCGTAAGGCGCTGCCCCCGGCTTTCAGAAATAGCAAGAGGTTTCCCACTGAAATGCAAGGAAGGAAACGCGTTGCTTTGAGACCGTTCCAGGAAAGGCTCTTTATTATTTGTCTAAGTGCAGCCATTCACGGCTCTCTGCTTTGTGTTTCCTGACCTTCCAAACCCAGGCTCAGCTGAAATCTGCAGCCAGAGAGCAGCAGCCCCCCAACAGCCGCCCTGAAAGGCACTCAGGTGTGAGAATCAAGTGTTGTTTCTGCATTAGAATTGTATAACATTCTTTTTGTTTCATGATCTCCGCTCTCGTAGTTCTTTTTGGGAGTCCCTCTACTTAACTTGGGGAAGATCTCTGATAAGTTTACATCAGTTATCGCATAGACAAACCTTCCCAGGAACGCACACTCTGTATAGAGGTGTATATCTGTACATTTTGTCACACACACTGCAAGAATATCCTGCACAGAGCAAACCAGAGCCATGGCAGCCCGAGGAAGCGCCTGAAGAGACATTGGGAAGGCCTGAATCCCGCAGTGCTCCTTGTTTAACGACGATGACTTTAAAGAAAATCACCATATCAATACAAGGAGACATCTTGGAAACAACAGGATGCTGCTGACTGGCACCAGATAACAAAGTCAAATGTCAACCTTCTGATAAGGTTGTGAACCTGGAGTGCCCAGCCATTGGGGAAACAGGGCAGGGGGGAGGCAAGGGGGAGCAAACAGGGTCTAAAGGCTGTCATGCTGTGTCCATAGGCGCTCCTACTTGCGGGACGCCGCCATTGCGATCGCGAATAAATTCTGCTGTTATCAGAGATCCCGTCCTGACCAAATTACTTGGATATTTCCAACACAGGGGACCCGGCTGCATTTAGAATCATAGAATCATAGAATCACCAAGGTTGGAAAAGACCTAAAAGATCATCCAGTCCAACCGTTCCCCCATTCCCAACAGCTCCCACTGAACCACGGCCCTCAGCACAGCATCCAGCCTTTCCTTGAACACCCCCAGGCTCGGTGACTCCACCACCTCCCTGGGCATCCATTGCAGTGCTGCCCACCCTTTCTGAAAAGTAATACTTCCTCATGTCCAGCCTGAATCTCCCCTGCCGTAGCTTGAAGCCATTCCCCCTGGTCCTATCACTGATGACACGAGAGCAGAGGCCGACCCCCAGCTCACTACAGCCTCCCTTCAGGAAGTTATAGAGAGCAATGAGGTCTCCCCTGAGCTCCTCTTCTCCATGCTGAACATTCCCAGCTCCTTCAGCCTCTCCTCATCAGCCCTGTGCTCCAGACCCCTCACCATTTCATTGCCCTCCTTTGAACACGTTCCAGGGCCTCAATATCTTTCTTGCAGTGAGGGGCCCAAAACTGGACACAGCACTCGAGGTGCGGCCTCACCAGTGCTGAATACAGGGGAACAATCACCTCTCTGCTCCTGCTGGCAGCACTGTTTCTGATGCAAGCCAGGATGCCATTGGCCTTCTTGGCCACCTGGGCACACTGTGGGCTCACGTTCAGCCGAGCATCAATCAATACCCCCAGGTCCATTTCCTCTACGCCATCCTCCAGCCACACCGCCCCAAGCCTGCAGCGTCGCCTGAGGTTGTTGTGGCCGAAGTGCAGGACCCGGCATTTGGCCTTGTTGAAACTCATCCTATTGGCTTCAGCCCAGCTCTCCAGCCTACAGATCCCTCTGTAGGGCCTCGCTACCATTGGAGCTGCCATCCCCACACCAACACACAGCAGCGCTGCGACGGCACACGGCCCCACCAAACCCACCTTCAGGCGCCATCAAAAACGAAGGCGAGTTCTTCCTTTTTAGGCAGAGCAGCAGCTTGGATGCACAGCAGGCACAGCCCGGCTGCCCCAGCTGCCCTCAGCTCCTTGCTGAGCCCCACTGGAAGCGGCTGCCGGCTCTCAGCCCCACTTTGGTGCCTGCAGGCTCTCAGGGAAGCTCCCCACTCCCCCCCTGAGCTGCCCGGCTCTCTGCTCGCCTCTCCATCACCATCTCTCACGCCCAGAGATGTGCTGAGGGCTCTCCAGCTCCGCAGGGAGGACGGCACCCATGGGCAGCATGCAGGCTGCTGGGAGCCCCAGGCTTTGACTTCAGAGTTGTTCTGGGGGTGTGAGGGAAGGAGTGAGAATGTTTGCTTTGCAACCAGAAAGCGCCAGGCGAGCTTAAAGCTGTCAGCTGGGAAAGAACGCCAAAAGCCAGCGCTGTAAAATCCGCTTCAGAGGCGCAGCACCCTGATGCTTTATAAGCTTGATAAAGTAAACCCAACTGTATAAACTGGAATATTGGCAAGGAACCAGCACGAGGTAAATCTCCCATGGACGCGCCGTATTTAACAAGTCGACACGAGTTCACCTACGGCTCGGAGTAAAAGCAAAAGTCCAAGGGGGTCCCTCCTGACTGCACGGCTCTGAGCCTCCCCACAACCTCTGCTTCCCTCCTTGGTGCCACCACCAACCGCAGCCTGCAGGAAAAGATGCTCGGAACAGCACAGCTTGGAGAAAGATGCTGGGAGCCACGGCCACGGGACAATCCTCAAGCACAGGCCTGCTGGCGAGCTGTGGGATCCACACAGCACCAAACGCATCCTTGCTCCCTGCCTGCAAGAGCCACCCAGCAGCCCTGGAGCTGCAGCAGCGCTGTGAGCAGCGGCTGTCGTTAGCAGGACGTCCCTTCCTAGCGGGCACCACGAAGCAGGCAGCAGCACGGGGAGCAGCACAGCGAGGGACGAGAGCATGCCCACAGGCTTTGGGAAAAGGCTCACATCTCACAGCAAGCAGCAGCCGCCACCAAGAGCTGCTGTCCTCCTCCAGACACGCAGGAGATGGGACAGGGAGGCACCGTCAGCACAGGATTACCAGAGCCCCGGGGCAGCAGCGCGGCAGCCAAAGGCACCCGGCTGGGACTAGAAAAGCTTTCCCTTAGAGTAAGATCAACAAACCCCTCGGTTTAGAGCCCCGGGCAGCCAGAATGCTTTCCCCAGCACAGCTTCCACCAGTCCTCCCAGCCACACAACTCACTGTTTATAACTTGTAAACAGTCACAAGTTTACTGTTACCATAACAAAAAGCGCCGTTCCTCAACCCTGCTTCCACGCCAGGGGCTGGCAGGATAAGAGCCGTCAGCAGAGCCTGGATGAGCACCGTCCTCCTCGCCGTGGCCAACCTCCAGATCAGATCTGGCCTGGCCTCTGATGGGGGAGAGGTGCGATGGAGGTCTCACATCAGCTCCCAGCCACGCTGCAGGGCTGCCCGCACATCACAGCACGAAGGGAAGGAAGCTGGGGGTCACACGCAGCTGAAGGGTGAGGGAAGCACGCAGGTGGGTTTGGGGACCCCCCTCTCCTCCCCCCCCAACCTCTCCAGGCACCTGACAGCAAAGTCCTGCCTGGGTTTTATTTAGTGCCCATCACCCCTTGTCCCGTTGCTGTGCACCAACTGAGCAGAGTTGGCCTCGTCCTCTGTGCATCCTCCTGCTCCTCCTTTCACGAGCAGATTGCTGGGAAACAAACAGTGGCTTCTCTTGCAATGCCTTCCCTCACCAAACACTGCCAGAGCAGCCCTTGCTTGGCACAACAGGCTTTAACACGAGCAAGGTTTCTCTAGTGAAGTGCCAAGTATCGGATTCCTAACACAAAAAGGCATCTGTCCAAAGGGTCTGGAAGCCTTTGATGAATATGAGACAAAATCCAACACAAACCAGCAAGTCAGCAACTTCCCCAGGCAAGAAGATGGAGAAAGATCATTTCTAAACCATAATCCAATTACTCACAAGGCAGAATTGTGCTTCCCCTTCCAGTTTCTGCTAAGAGAAGGGCTGAAGGACTCCAGCAGCGGGCAGAGCGCGGCTCCTTGGCACCAGGATACGATTTGGTGGGAGCACAGAGCAGCTCCTCAAGCAGCAGCAGGGCTCAAATCGTGGTTCATCGCTGCTGCAGGACCTCTCCAGCTTAGGGGGAGCCGCACAGAAGCCCCTGAGCCGGAGGTCAAACCAACTGAACTCCCAGCTCCGCCACTCTGAGATGTGGGCAGACGCCGCTCCTCTGCTAAGCGCAGACACAGGGAACAAAACAACCTGAGCGTGAACCCAGAAGGACAGCAGGTGAGAGCAGAGCTGCGCCCAGCACTGAGCACCACAGCACAAACCTCCCCACAACCTCTGCTTCCCTCCTTTGTGCCACCACCAACCGCAGCCTGCAGGAAAAGACGCTCACAGCAGATCTCCGGGTGGGATTTCTATGGGCACTGCACTCAGGTCTGCAGCAAACGGAGCTCGAAGGAGGTGATCCTCTCCCTCTACTCTGCCCTGGTGAGGCCTCATCTGGAGCACTGTGTCCAGTTCTGGGCACCCCAGTACAAAAAAGACAAGGATCTCTTGGAAAGAGTCCAGCGGAGGGCCACGAAGATGGTGAAGGGCCTGGAGCATCTCTGCTATGGGGAAAGGCTGAGTGATCTGGGTCTGTTCAGCCTTGAGAAAAGGAGACTGAGAGGGGAGCTGATCCAGGTCTGTAAATATCTGAGGTGTGGGGGGCAGAATGGCGAGGCCAGACTGTTTTCAGTGGTGAGTGGAGACAGGACAAGGGGAAACGGCTGGAAACTGCAGCATAGGAAGTTCTGCACCAATGTGCACAAGAACTTCTGTACAGTGAGGTGAGGAGCACTGGAACAGGCTGCAGGGAGGTGGTGGAGTCTATGGGTCCCAATGGGTCTCAGTGTGTCTCTATGGGTCCCAACGTGTCTCTATGGGTCCCAATGTGTCTCTATGGGTCCCAACGTGTCTCTATGGGTCCCAACGTGTCTCTATGGGTCCCAATGTGTCTCTATGGGTCCCACTGTTCACTGGAACAGGTTGCCCAGGGAGGTGGTGGAGTCTCCTGCTCTGGAGATGTTCAAGACCTGCCTGGATGCCGACCTGTGCGACCTGCTGTAGGGAACCTGCTTTGGCAGGGGGTTGGACTCGATGATCTCTGGAGGTCCCTTCCAACCCCTACAATTCTGTGATTCTGTGTGATTCAAAAAGCATCTCCAAAAAGCAGCCGGCAGCCCCGGGTCTCCCCACGCTCCTTCATTAGCAGCGATACTTTGGGTTTGTGTGTGTGTGCGACTTCACAGCGTGCTGCAGATCTGCTACAGGAGAGAGAAATAACTCAAGTTGAAGAAAGGGAGAAAAACCTCAGAGAGCCGCTGCTTCTCCCTGAGCAGAGATAAAGACTGCAGAGCTGCGACAGGCCCTGCGGAACGCGCCGCTTTATCGAGGAAATGCCAAAGCGACCTAAAATTGCAACCCATTTCCTGAGATTATTCAGTCCGTAGGAGCCCATGTTTCAATGGAAGTGAGAAAACAAAATAAAAAGCTCCCAAAAATGGGACCGAAGAGCCCGAGTGAAACTCGGCTGTGTTCTGGCAATGGTGTGTGAGCAGCTCCACTGCAGATCCCAGTCAGGGCTGCGTGGTGCTGCGAGGCTCTGATGGAAGCAGTGCCTGCGGATGAAGCGCTGCCCAGGAATGAAAGCCATGGGAGCAGCACCAGCAGGACGGGGGGCTCAGCACAGAGCTCTGTTTGGGGGCTGTCATAAAGGAGAAATACTTTGTCCCACCTGTTGTTATTTACGCCGCAGGCGGGCGTTTGTATTGACTCAGCATTGGGAGGCGCAACGCTTTGTGGAATCATTACTTGATACGCGAGGCCTAAAATCAGAGGGGAGTAAGAAATCCTCCAAATCAAAGGCACGGCTGCAAATTCAACACGTGATTGTTTGACCGGAGCTGCTTTCCACCTTTGGAGCGATTTGCCTTTCAGCCGTGAACGAAGCAACCGTTTCCTACACACAGCACGCATCCATTCAAAACCTCACGCAGCCGATGGATCCAGCGACCGAAACGCTGCTCAGACGAGGGCACGGAGCTTCCCAAAAGCAAAGGCAAGGCAGCAGAGGGCAGATAGCTGAAAAGCATCCAGAGGAAGGCGGTGGGGGCCTCTCTCAGCAGCTCCATCACAGCACATCTGCCGGTCGAGGCGCCGCCTGCGCTCAGGGTGACGTCCATAACCACAACCACGGCTCGTCGGCTTCGCTCAGCGTGAGCACAGCGCAGGTGATGAGCAACGCTCTCCTATAAACTCCTTCCAATCCAGCCAAGCTTGCAGGCCGGCCTCCTCGGCCCCATTTGCAGGCAGTAAATCTGCACCGCAGGCGCTCGCCGTGGCTGCTCTCACATTTCGCTGCCCCAACAGCTGACCCCCGTCGCCATCACCCCCCCCCTCCGCTCCTCACCCAGCCCTGTTCCACCACCACACACACAAAGAGGGGGACCCTGCTGCCATGGGGATGGCAGGAGAACGGCCAACCCCCCCTCCATCCCCCCCAAAGCTCCACTGCAACGAGAGCAACGCGGGGGGAAGCAAACTCCACGTGTTGTTACAGCTGCAATGCAACGGCAACCCACGGCTGCTCGGCCAGCAGCAGCCCCTCGCTTCCAAAAAACCCCCATGGATTTCCAGCACCTTCGACCAGGGCCACGACCAGCAGCACCTGCTTTGCACCACGAAGGCTGGGTCCTTCTGCACACTCAGCACCAACGAAAGCATTTGGCAGCAAACGCAGCGCCGTGTTCTGCTCTAAGCCTGCTTTACTCACGTTGGAAGCAGTTAAAGGGTAGAACGCAGCTCAGCGCAGTCACTCAGGTATAAATACACCCTGCTTTATTCCCCAGCGCTGCCAAATCCACCTCCAGCCAAGTCCTTCATACGCTGGTTTGTGAAAGGCTGCCTTTGGGGGTTTTTTTTTAATGTTATTTTTAATAGCAACAATGGTATTCGGAGCGAGGGCTGCAAACAGCTCTATAAGGGGAAAAAAATAATAGGACAAAAATGAGAAAGCTGCATAAGCACTGGGCGAGCAGCAGCACTGAGAGCACGGCAGCCCGTCCCCAGCAGCAGGGAAGCGGAGAACTTTGCAGCTTTGCTCTTCGGAACCAAAAGCACAGCGAGCATTTCACAGCAAAGCAGTTTGAGAAAGGGGGGAAAACACCTTCGTGGAGCTTCTCCTGCAGGGGCTGCTCGTGGCTGTGCCTCACAAAGAGAGCTCAGAGACGAGGCTGAGCGTGCAGGGAGAGATCCCTGCATGGCGCAGCACGGCCCAGCGCTTTGTTTGCTGGCCAAGCAGCTGGCACTGCATCTCCTGCACGAGGGTGGGACGGCACAGCAGCGTTCCAGACCGCTGCAGGGCCAGCTCTGCTGGCAATCCCTGCGAGCTGAGCTGTTGGGAAGGGCAACAAATGGCCGTGCTGGCATCCTGGAGCTCAGCTCTGCCTTGGTCCCCGTGCGGGACAGCAGTCCCTGCTCCTGCACGGAGACAGGAGAGCTCACCACAGCAGGCCGGGCCTCCCAGCCGAGCGTGCAGGGCTTGGAGAGGAGAGGTGCAATCCAAGAAAGTTGTTCCGCTCAGTAATTAGCCAGCACGAAAGCTGGGTTTAGCCCTGGTGAAACCGCACCGCGTCGGAGTTGTTTAAGGCACTGAATTAATCATGTTTTAAAAACAAATGTCAAGCTTTGGCACGCGGCGCGGCGCAGCGCGTGCTACGCAGGGGCTGCCGGATGGCTGGGTGCGCTCACGCGTGTCCAACCAGGTGTGGCAAAGGGTGGAAAGAACAGCAAGAAACCTCCTGGAAGACTACAAAGCTGAGCTTCAGAGAAACAATTAAGGCAGGCTCCCAGCAGCCAAAGCTAATTGCAGCCAAACAGAAGAAAAACACGAGGGAGAATGCGGCTGAGCAAAGAGCATCACCGCAGGGCACGGCCAGGAACCCAGGGGCTGCGGGCGCAGTGTGGGCACCCCTGTGCTGGGGACTCCCAAGGGACACGAGCCGGGGGTCTGTCAGCAATGATGAGATGTGGCAGAGGCTGCTGCAGCACTGTGTGGCGGATGGGAACCTGTGGTGAGCTCAGAAGGATCACGAATCTCAACCCCCTGCCGCACACAGGGCCACCAACCTCCACATTTCAGGCTGCCCAGGGCCCCATGCAGCCTCCAACACCTCCAGGGATGGACGGGGCATCGCAGCCTCTCTGGGCAGCTGTTCAGCCCCTCACTGCTCTCACAGCACACAGCTTCCAATCTCCATCTGCCCTCCTTCAGCTTCATTTCCCCTCGTCCTGCTGCCATCTCCCCTTGCACAGAGCTGCCTCCTCTCTTATCTGTAGGCTCCCTTCAGGCACTGCAGGCTGCACTCAGCTCACCCCCAGCTTCTCCATGCTGAACGAGCCCAGCTCCCTCAGCCTGGCTTCATAGGGGAGCTGCTCCAGTCCTCTGCTCATCTCTGCAGTTCCTCTGGACCCTCTCCATCAGCTCCCTGCCTTTCCTGTCCTGGGGGCTCCAGCCCTGGACACAGTGCTGCAGATGGGGCCTCACGAGAGCAGAGCAGAGGGGGACCATCACCTCCGTGCCCCTGCTGCCACCCCTCTGCTGATGGAGCCCAGTAAATAAAACCAAAGAAAACGAATCCAAAACGATATCCAACCAGAGAGATCCTCTGGTCACGCATTCTGTACAACACTGTGCACCACCAGCCCTGCCCCACGCATGCTGGGTGGCCGTGTGGCCATGCCCTGCTGTCCCCAGAGCTACGCACACCCCAAAGGGCTCCTGCAGCTCTCAGCCACCACCCTGCGCTGTGCTGACGGAGCTCAGCGAGCCCTGCTGGGCACGAGGCACCGCTCTCCTCCCTGCTGCCAGCCCAGCACCCAAACTTCCCCCTTTCAGAAGAGGGGAAGGAAACCTATTGCCTGCCCCACAGCACGCACAGACCTTCCTACAGCCCCGCTCCCACAGCTGAGATCCCAGGGGCTCTGAATAAAGGCACTGATGAGAAGTCACAGCCTTGCAGCCGGGTCCCATTATTCCTGTCTCTACGCTGCTCCTCTACACGCTGCTGTGCCACACGGGCTGCAGCTCATCCAGGCTCACCACAGCCCCAAGGAATTGCAGAAGAAGGGCATCACAGGCACAGCAAGCTGTGTGCCCAACTGCAGCGCTCAGCACGGCTCTGCAGGAGGTTCGTTTTCACCCAGCAGCTCCAGAAATCACATCGAGGGAAAAAGAAAATAAAAAAAATCAGAGCACCAAACGCACAAATGCTGGAAAACCAGGAACCTCGAGAGAGCCGAAATACGAGCAGAGTAAGAATTAGTACAAATTAATGCCAGTAATACCCCTCAGCGTGGGGGAAAGTTACGTTGGAGCGAAACTCGAAATGCAATTGGAAGCTTTCGACTCATTTAAAAGCTTTTGCAATGCTTTCCCTTCTTCATAACCTGGGAGGCAGAGCAGAGCCTCAGCGCTGCAGGGAACCACGTCCAGCTCAGAGCCACCAGAGGGATTCTGGCAAACTGGAAGGCATTCAGGAAAACGGAGTTTAGCAGCTGGAGGGATTGATTTACAGGGGAAGATTAAAATAACTGGGCGTGGAGCTGGGCTGAGCGCTGAGGAAGGTGGACAGAATCATTTTTAGCTGGTTGACAGGCAAGTGCCAAAAGGCAGAGGAAGTGTTTAGCATTCTGCAATTAGGTACAAGCAAAGGATTGGCACACAATTAAGGAGATGTAAAAGTTCTCACTGCAGTGAGCTCCGCTGGGGGCTGCGCATTGTCCCACTTTAGGGCTTGCAGGCTGGGAGAGGGGCAGAAATGGAAGGTGCTGCTAAGAAGCAGAGCTCCAGGAGGGGGAAATCTGACTGAGATTTGCAATTCTCAGCAGTGCTGCCCAGAAGTGTGGGTGCCCCACACATCCCTGCAGGTTCACAGGGATGGGAACCTGGGCGGCTGATGGGGGTGGGAGCAGCCCAGGGCAAAGGGTGGGACGGAGGGGGGGCTTAAGGCCCTTCCAACCCAACCGTCCTGGGGTTCTGTGATCTTTCAGGACCCTTCCAACCCAACCGTCCCACAGTTCTCTGATTTCCATTGCTGACGTGCTCCCCATCAGCCGACCCCGCAGCTTTTGGGGTTGCTTGTTCTAACACCGAAGGCAAGCAAGCACTCCAGCACTCTCCAGCCCGCAAAGAGACGAAGCTTGGTTGACACCAATCCCTGCACTCGCGTCACAGAAGGCAAATGCAATCTCTCACTCCACAGAACAAGGAGCGAGGACGTTCACCTACTCATTTTCAGAGATCTGGCTGTCGAATCCACCTCCCACAGACTTCTCCTCCACTTTTAAACAGTGAAGTTATTCTTAGCCCCCACCGAGAAAATCCCCATCCAAGAAAACCATCCAACAAAGCCCGTGCTTCAGAACTGCAGCCGAATTCCCCTCCAGAAACGACTGCATTTCAGTGACAACTATTTTTAAAGCAGTTTGCAAAGAACCAGACAATCCCTTCAGACTTCAGCGCCGCTGGCCAAAAAGAAAAAAAAAGGCCCTACTCAGAGAGCGAGGCAAAGCAAATCGGGCAGCCTGCTGAAGTGAGAGCAACGCCTTCGTGTTGGACTCCTCCATGTTACGCTGGAACGTCGTCGTTGGAAGGGGCCTGAGCAGGGAGAGAAGGGATAACTTCACAAAGATAACGGTGGGACGCAGAGAGGAGAGGGCAGCGCAGAGCGCTGGAGCTGTGCAGGATGAGGAGCTTATTGGCACAACACACACCTCAACCAGGCCATGACAGAACTGTAAGGGTTGGAGATATTCATCAGCACCGAGCCGATCCCCTCTCACCTTCTCTCCCCTGAGGTGCTCAGCCCCCGGGGCTCTCAGTCCGTCCCCACAGCTCTGCACGCTCTGTGAGGCTCTCCCAGCAGTTCCCAGTTTGTCCTGAAGCGGGGAAGCCCAGCACTGGGCCCAGTGCTCCCCATGGGGCCTCCCCAGCACAGAGCAGAGTGGGGAGCACCTCCCTGCCCTGCTGGCCGTGCTCTGTGCAGTGACCCCAGGGAACCATTGGCCTTTTTGGCCACCAGACCACACTAATGGATCGTGGTCATCCTGCCGGCCACCAGGACCCCACGTCCCTCTCTGCAGAGCTCCTTTCCACCAGTTCAGCCCCTTTCTTTCCCCCAGGCTGAACAGCCTCAGAGCAATCAGCCTTTCCCCATCAGAGAGACGCTCCAGGCCCCCCACCATCTTTTCAGCTCTCCATTATAGCTGCACGATCCCACGCTGACAATTCTACAAAGCGACTCTGAAGCCGTGCTCACAAACTGGAGCTGCCCAGAGGCACCGCAATGCTTCAGTGCTCCCAGAGCCCCCCAGCGAGAATGAGCCACCAGGGTCAGCGCTGGGGAAGCAAACACCAAATTCCCCACATTCTGCTGCTTGCAGATCTCCCTCTGTGCTATGGGGATCGCCCTGGAGGTGGGTGGGGGTTGGCACAGAGCCCCCCACCTCCCACCCCAACCTTGGGCCACTCACAGCTGCATTGTGGCCTCTGGACGCTGCCTGGGAGCTGCGAGTCCTGCAGCACTCCGGGGAGGGCTCACAGGTCACCCCCCCACCCCACAACACCCCCCATCCCCTCGGGGTTCCCCAGCTCTGCCCATCAGAGCCTCTCCCAAACCTCACAACTCCCTCAAATCCCTTCTCCTGCCCCCCACGGGACCCTTCCACCTCCCTAAGCCCCCCCCCCACCTCACTGTCCCACCATATCCCCATATAGAGACCTCCACCCCCCTTCTCCAGCTCCTCCAGACCCCGCTCCACTCCTAGATCCCCCCACGGCCTCCACCCCCCCCAAGAGGCCCCCACTCCAAAGTCCTCCTGAACCTCCGAGCCCCCCGAGTCCCTGAGTTCCCCCCACTCTCCCCTTTTTCCCCCATCCCGTTCCCCCCCCCCGAGGCCTCCCGGCTCCCCCTCCGGCACCGCCCGGGCCCCCTCTCAGCCTCCCGCAGCCCCGCCCACAAAGGGAGGGGCGTTCCCCACTGGCAGCACTCATCCACGCCGCCACTGGCCGAGACGCCCGTCATTCAGAGCCTACCGCGCAGCCCATTGGCCGCTGCGCGCCGTCAGTCAGCGGAGAGGCGGGAAGAGGGGTGGGGTGGGGGTAGGGGGGGCAGAGCGGCCGCCTGAGGAAAACTCGGGGAGAGTTGTGGGGGGAGGGGCCGGCGCTCCCCACCGCCCTTCGTTCCCTCCGGGGCTGCCCCAGCGTCACCGGGGAGGCCTCACCGAGCACCGGAACCGCCGCGTACCTCAGGGAGGGCCGCTGCCGCCGCTGCCGGGGCCTCGCGCTGGCTGCGTCTCGCGCTCGGGCTCCCGCCTCCCCTCAGCCGGGCCCGGCCCCCCCCCCCCCAAACCCCCGCCCGCCCTGCGCACCGAGATCTCGCGAGACCTGAGGGGAGGAGACACCGCCGCGGGCACCAATGGCGGAACTGGGTAGGCGGAGCTTCGCTGTAAATGGGCGTGGTTTACACATGGGCGGGGCTTTTGGCCACGCCCTTCCCCTCGCGGCGTTCTTCCGCCCGCTGCGGGAACGGCGACACGGAGATGTCGCGACAGAACAGCGCAAAGAACTGGGTCACGCTGGGAGCTGCAGGAAGGGTTGAGGAGGTGCAGGAGAGCCCTAGGAGAACTGGGGACGTGGCCGTGACTCCCCCAACCCAGTGAGAGGTTGTGCTGACCCCAGGTGCTGCTCAGTGTCACCGTGGGGATGTCCCTGGGAGGCAAACATGGAGCTGACTCAACCTGGACCGATGCCCTGCGGGCTCCTGGCTGTCCCCAGCACGATCACTGATGCCTCCGGCCTCTTGAAGACACAGCTGAGAGCCCTGGAGATAAGAGGATTCAGCACAAGTCTGGGGACACCGCCACTCACCAGAGCACCCAGTGGGGCTGTGCTCTCCCCAGGCCAGCCAAGTGACAAAGCCTGGGGCCACCAAGGAGGCACGAGGACACAGAGCCATTATCCAACCGTATTTATTCCCCAAATCAGTTGGGGGCGAGGGTAAGGAGTGGGGCTCGTCCCACCCCACGCCGGACATTCACAGCTGTGCCTGGGCTGCAGGCACTGTCACCATCACCGCGTCACTGCCATGGCTCCGTCACATGGCAAACAGGATGAGGAAGGCCACCATCAGGCAGAAGAGCCCCATGGCCTCAGAGAGGGCGAAGCCCAGGATGGCATAGGAGAAGAGCTGCTGCTTCAGCGAGGGGTTCCTGGGGGGAAAGGGGACACGGTCAGTGGGACACAACTGCTGTGCCTTCCCCTGCCCTCCCCTCGTCTCCTCCTCACCTGGCATAGCCGATGATGAGGCTGCCAAAGACGGTGCCGATGCCGGCCCCAGAGCCGGCCACCCCCACAGTGGCTGCACCGGCACCGATGAATTTGGCAGCGGTGTCGATGTCCCTGCGGGCCACACTCGTCACAATGGTCCTACGGGCACTTGGGTGCACCTGGGGGATGGGACAGTGGGGACAAGTGGTGGAGTGGGAGAGGCGGCTGCAACACACCTCCCTCACACCTTAATTTCTGTCCACTGATGCCCTTGCAACCTCCTGAGGACCCCAACCAGGACACGGGGTGAAGCTCCTTCCCCACGTCCACTCAAGTCAGAATCCCCCTGATCCCTATTTGTCCCCCCACCACGTTACCTGCTCCATCCGTGCACTGGGAATGCTGAGCAGGGACGCAGAGAGAGGCTGGCACAGCACCCGCGGGCTCCTCCACACCTGCAAGGCACGACTGCTGTCACATTCCTGGGAGGGACATAACACAGCCCCCCCAGCCACCCCCAATCACAGTCTGTGGCCTTAAAGATGCAAAAAGTGTCCCCAGATTTCTCTCCCACCTGAACCCAGAGCACCACTTCGTGTCACTCCTGTCCAGCCCCATACCGGAGGGACAGGATGGGATGTTGGGGTTGAAGCTTTGCCACCCATCAATGCTTTGTCACCAGCTGTCACCACTCACCAGCGCAGGAACAGTGACGAACTTTGTACAGGCGTACATGGCGAGGGAAGAGGGACACACGTGTGGGACACAGCTGGAAGAGACACATGGACACAGGAGAGTGAGGGGGAAGGTGGCCCTGGGGACAGGCAGGGGGACGAGGCAACACCAGGAGGGCTGAGCCACATGGGTGGGACATATTCCTGCCATCCAGGGGACAAGGCCAGCTGAGTGCTACCTAAGGGGTGGTCAGAGGGTGGGGGGCAGAGCGGGGGGCACGGATCTGATGAGGGCCTGGGTTGGAGGTCATAGGGATGGGGTGAAGGCAGAGCAGGGGGAGGGGACATGAGGGAGCTCAGAGGGACGGGATGGGGGCTCCCAAAGCTTAGGGTGAGGGGGATGATGGCAGAGTGAGGGGGAGGTGACCCCAAGATGCACAGGGGCTCAACCTGAGGTGCAGTGCGAAGGGCTCCCCTCAAAGCAATACGAAGGGTCACCCCAACGCCAGGGAGAGCTTCTCAGTGCACCGTATTGGGGGGGGGGGGGGGGGAGCCCAACACGCACCGCAAAGGGGAAAAAGGTCACTCCAAAACGGGGGGAGGTGCACGTGGGCGCCGGGAGGGGGAATCACCCCCAGCCTCATAGCGACGAGGTTCCCATAGAACTCAACGTGGGGGTGACCTCACCGCAAAGCAGCCCCCCGGGGGATTCCCCCCTCCCTGTTTCCAACCCCGGGACGGGGGGGTTCCCTCTCCCTCATCCTCACTCACGATAAAGCACGATTCTCCCCCAGCGCCTCGGGCCCACCCGCAGCCCCGGACCTTCTCACCTGGCGCACCGGGCAGCGGGCAAACCGCGGGGCTCCGAATGCGCACGCGCTTCCGGAAGCGCCACCGGAAAAACCATAGAGCGGGAAGGAAGGAGGCGGGGCCTACGCACAGAGCGCCACCTTCCGCCCAGCAGCGCCGCCTGCCGGGCTGGAGGACGAGCAGGGAGGGGTGAGCGTGGAGGCGGGGCAGAAAGGGGCGTGGCTAAATGGTCGGGTGGCCCAAATGGGGGCGGGGCCAAATGGTCGGAGATGCAGCGCCCCCTGGCGGCTCAGCGGAGAACAGCGAGCGGCGTTCCGGGAGGGCGGGGGGATGCAGTGAGTGTGAGTGTGAGTGTGAGTGTGAGTGTGAGTGTGAGTGTGAGTGTGAGTGTGAGTGTGAGTGTGAGTGTGTGAGTGTGTCTGTGCTCATGCACACACGTGTGCACACTTTCGTGTGTTCATGTGTCAGTGTGTACGTACATCTGTGTGCATGCCATACGTGCGTGTTTGCATGTGCATGCAGGTCTGCACACACGTGTTTGTGCACGTGTGAGCATGTATGCGTGTGTTTGCATGCAATTGTATGCATAAATGTGTGTTTGCACATGTGTGCGTGTGCTTGCATGCACCTTCACGCCTGTATGCATGTGTGTGCACACGTGTGTACGCGCGTGCCCATGTTAGCACATGTGTGCATGTCCACACGTGTTTGCATGTGTGTGCGCCTCTCTGTGCATGCGTGTGCGTTTGTTTGCGTGCAGCTCTTTGCGTGTGCATGCGTTTGCATGTGTGTGTGTGCACCCGTGTACAGACGTGTGCATTCACACACGTGTGTGCACCTTCCCATGTGGCCACAGCGGTGGGGGGGGAGGGGGGGTGTGGGGGGGGGTCCATCAGTGCTGTCGGGGGGGGATTTATGGGCCGCCCAAATGCGGGAAGCCATAAAGCCGGAGTGCGCCGCTATTAATTAAATCATTGTTATAATTAACTTTCATTAAAGGAAAATCAATAGCGAGGAGCCGGGCTGGAAAGAGCCCATCCATCCGTCCGTCCAGCTGTCACGGGGGGGGGGGGGGGGTCCATCCCCACCCCCTCCCCTGACCCGATTCCCACCAACCCCCATTGCTGTCCCCCCCCCCCCCCCCCCCCCATTATTATACCCCCCCTATTATTATGCCGCTCCCCCATCCGTTTTTTTCTCTCCTCATTTATTTTTTAATTACCGTTTTCCCCATTTCCCCCTTTATTCCCTGATTTCAGCCCCGGCTCCATCAGCCACCATTGACCTTAACGGCTTAAATTAAAGCTCAGTGTCTGCGCTCCCCCCCGAGGGTCCCCCCCCCCCCCCAGCCTCCCCCCTCCGCCGCCGCCGCTTTAATGTCACTGCGATGGCTTTGACCTTGGGATGAACGTCGGCTCCAAAGCACCGCGGGGACAACGGCTGCTGAGCCCACGTGGGGGGTCTTTATGGGGTGGGGGGTTGATGGGGGAGGGGGGTGGTGTCACCCCCGGGTCGTTGTCAATGTGGTGGTGATCCCTGCTGGGTCCCAGTGAGGGATCAGGGTGGGATGGGGATGGGATGGGGAAGGGAATGAGGAAGGGAATGGGGATGGGATGGGATGGGATGGGATGGGATGGGATGGGATGGGATGGGATGGGATGGGATGGGATGGGATGGGATGGGATGGGGATGGGGATGGGGAAGGGGTGGGGAAGGGAATGAGGGAGGGAATGGGGATGGGATGGGATGGGATGGGATGGGATGGGATGGGATGGGATGGGATGGGAAGGGATGGGATGGGATGGGATGGGATGGGGATGAAGATGGGGATGGGATGGGATGGGATGGGGATGGGATGGGATGGGATGGGATGGGATGGGATGGGATGGGATGGGGATGATATGGGGATGGGGATGGGATGGGATGGGATGGGATGGGATGGGATGGGATGGGATGGGATGGGATGGGATGGGATGGGATGGGGATGAGGATGGGGATGAGGATGGGGATGGGATGGGATGGGATGGGATGGGGATGAGGATGGGGATGGGATGGGATGAGGAAGGGGATGGGATGGGGATGGGATGGGGATGAGGATGAGGATGGGATGGGATGAGGAAGGGGATGGGGATGGGGAAGGAGATGGGATGGGGACAAAGGGATGGACACTTGCAGAGGGGCAGACAGGATGACATCCTGAAGGATCAGGGATGGAAAGACAGAGGGACGGGTGGACATAGAGACAGAGAAACTGAGGGACGGGGGTCTGTCATGGGGACAGAGGACAGAGGGACTGAGGGATGGAGGGACAGAGGGACACAAACACGGAGAGGTGGATGGGCAGAGGGATGGAGGGACAGACGGACAGACAGAGGGACAGTGGCGGAGGGGGTGGGACGGAGTGAGACTCTGCTACAGCTGTGCACAGCTGGATCCCAACGCCGCCATCACAGCTGCACACAGCTGGATCCTGGGGGGGGGGGGGTGTCGCTGCCACATCTGGGCACAGCTGGATCGCAGCGTCGCCGTGACGCCAGGCACACAGCTGGGTCCCGGGATCGCCTCCACATCTGGGCACAGCTGGATCCCGGCGTCACCACTCCACCTGCGCACAGCTGGCTCCTGGGATCGCTGCCACATCTGGGCACAGCTGGATCCCGGTATTGGGGGGGAGGGGTGGGGAGGGGGAAGGGGCGGAGAGCGGCGTCCATCCGGTGACACTGAGAACGATCCCACGGCTGCACGGTGGGGGACCCACACACCCCCCCCCCGGGATTCAGAGCAGCACCTTTGGGTGCTGGGTGCCCCTTTACCACCAACCCCCCCCCCCTTCCAACCCCCTCCCCAATACCGGGGTGGCCCCGGGCTCCCAGCAGGGACGCTCACGCGGTGCCACCGCCTGAAATACGGCCCCATAAATCCGCGCCGTTGTGGCTCATTGCTTAATTAGCGCCTGAAACGAAGTGATTCAGAGGGGCCCGAATGGCATGGCGTCATGCGAGGGGCGCTGGGATGGGGAGGAGGAACCACGGGGGGGGGGCTGATGGGGGGGGGGTTCTTTTGGGGCAACTTTGGGGCTTTTTGGTGTCGGACGGGGTGGGACGCACTGCACCGCATCGCTGCACCCACCGCGATTGGGGGGCACCAATGCAAACCCCCCCCCTCCCCTAAGTGTCACGATGGCTGTGGGGTCTCAACGGGGCTCTCTGGGTGTCCCCTGTCACCCGATGGGGGCAGTGACCCCCCCGCCCCCCTCCCCCCCCCAAGGGGAAAATCCTCATCTTTTTTTTCTTTTTTTTCCCCCCCCTTTTTTTTTACAGCCCTTTTCTTCTTCTTTTTTTATGGCAAACTTCGCTTTACGTCTCTGACATTTAACGGAGGATGGGATCTTCCCTCCGGGACGGCAGGAAATGGAGATATTTATTGGGGTCGGGGAGGAGGGGGGGGGGTGGAGCTGGGAGATTTACTCCGATAGCGCAGCGCCCTGATGGGTCCGGCTGTCCGTCCGTCTGTCCGTCTGTCTGGCGGTGCCACGAGATGCACTGTGAGTGGAGCTGTCCCTTTATTGGGGTCTCGGGGATGATGTGACCCCCCCCTCCCCCCCCCCTCCCCCTACCCAGAAGGGCTGCGATGGGAACCCAGAAGGGCTGGTGGGGGATCCACTGGTGGCAAATATGGGGTTGTGCCCCCAGTGGGACACGGGGACGTGTTTGGGGATGGATGCCTCCCCCCCCCCCCAGAGCTGGGAACAAAACGTGAGGACAACATTTGGGGACGTGGTTTAAGGGCCCTGTTTTGGATTCGGGGAGGCGTTTGGGGTCAGAGGTGCTGCCCCCATTGCTGGAAATGGGACCGAAGGAGGACGTGTGTGAGATGCAGATGTGACCCACAGGCTGTGCATCAGACCTGGGGAATCAGCTCAGGGGGGGGACAGTGCCAGCCACCAGGAATGGCCCTATAGCCCCATAACCCCGCAGCCCCATATCTTCATGGTCCCATAACCCTGTAACCCCACAGCCCCATATCCTCATGGTCCCACAGCCCCATAACCCCACAGCCCCATATCCTCGTGGTCCCACAGCCCCACAGCCCCATATCCTCATGGTCCCATAACCCTATAACCCCACAGCCCCATATCCTCATGGTCCCATAGCCCCATAGCCCCACAGCCCCATATCTTCATGGTCCCACAGCCCCACAACCCCATATCCTCATGGTCCCACAGCCCCACAGCCCCATATCCTCATGGTCCCATAACCCCACAGCCCCATATCTTCATGATTCCATAGCTCCATAACCCCATATCCTCATGGTCCCACAGCCCCATTACCCCACAGCCCCATATCTTCATGGTCCCACAGCCCCACAGCCCCATATCCTCATGGTCCCACAGCCCCACAACCCCATATCCTCATGGTCCCACAGCCCCATATCCTCATGGTCCCATAACCCCACAGCCCCATATCCTCATGGTCCCTTAGCCCCATTACCCCACAGCCCCATATCCTCATGATCCCATAGCCCCACAACCCCATATCCTCATGGTCCCATAGCCCCATAACGCCACAGCCCCATATCCTCATGATCCCATAACCCCACAGCCCCATATCTTCATGGTCCCACAGCCCCACAGCCCCATATCCTCATGGTCCCACAGCCCCACAACCCCATATCCTCATGGTCCCACAGCCCCATATCCTCATGGTCCCATAACCCCACAGCCCCATATCCTCATGGTCCCTTAGCCCCATTACCCCACAGCCCCATATCCTCATGATCCCATAGCCCCACAACCCCATATCCTCATGGTCCCATAGCCCCATAACGCCACAGCCCCATATCCTCATGATCCCATAACCCCACAGCCCCATATCTTCATGGTCCCATAGCCCCACAGCCCCATATCCTCATGGTCCCATAGCCCCACAGCCCCATATCCTCATGGTCCCACAGCCCCATATCCTCATGGTCCCATAACCCCACAGCCCCATATCCTCATGGTCCCATAACCCCACAGCCCCATATCCTCATGGTCCCATAACCCCACAGCCCCATATCCTCATGGTCCCATAACCCCACAGCCCCATATCCTCATGGTCCCATTACGCCACAGCCCCATATCCTCATGGTCCCACAGCCCCACAGCCCCATATCCTCATGGTCCCATAACCCCACAGCCCCATATCCTCATGGTCCCACAGCCCCACAGCCCCATATCCTCATGATCCCATAGCCCCACAGCCCCATATCTTCATGGTCCCACAGCCCCACAGCCCCATATCCTCATGGTCCCATAGCCCCATAACCCCACAGCCCCATATCGGTGGGATGGGGGCAACAGGTTGGAGAAGCGGGATGGGAGATCCAGAGAGCCGGGGATGGGATGGGATGATCTGAATTGGGGTGAGATGGATGCCATAGGATGGAACGGGATGGAAAACCCTCGCGATGGGGTCAGGAGACGGCGCTGTGGGGCGCAAACAGCCGGGACGCCCCCATAGGGCAGCGGCACCGCCGGGTCTCTGCCCCACAGCCCGGTTGCTTCGTGGGGTGGAAACTCCATCCCGTCCCATTTTTGGGGCAACTGCTCCACCCTCCGGACTCGACCAGGAACGCAGCGACGTGGCCGCCCCTCCCGGGAGACCCGAACCCCCGCAGGGTCCGTCCGACCCCCCCCCAAATCCCACCCCCCCAAACCCCCCCTCCCAGCCCCTCGGTTCGGCCCTTCGGGCTGTGGATCCTCCGACGGCTGCTAAGGGCTGCGCTGGCTGTGTTCTATGGGATTATTTGCCCAGTTCCCTCTAAATTCACCCCCATTTGCGTTTTTTTCTCTCCTTCCCCTCGAATTTGTCGGAGAAAAGCCATAAAATGATGGGGAAAAGGCAGAGGTTTTGTGCCAGGGCCACGTGCTTCCCCTGCTCCATCCATCGCCCCCCAGCCGAGGACCCCAAAGTCGGGGCTGAGGATTTGCCCCCCCTCCATAGAGCAGCATTTTGGGGCTCCTGAACCCAAAGCTGTTCCCAAGGAGCTGAGGAATGGGATCCGTTCCAATGACAGAAATATGGGGAGGGGTCGTGGGGACGACGCGATACGCGCCGCTAAACGGCCAAGGGGATCCATTTTGGGTGGAAAACAGGCAAAACGAGGTGCGTGTGGGGCTGCCTCACTTTTCCCCCTGTGCAAAATGGAGGGGGGGGGGGTCAGTCCTTGGGGTGACCCCACTGGGGTCGGGGTCTCAGCACTGCGTCGCTGGGAAGCTCCGCATCCCTTCCCATCCCCGATCCCTTTGGGGCCCATCCAGGACCCCTTTCCATCCCAACGATGCCACCTCGACCACATCTGCCTTCCGAGTGCGGAGCAGCCGAGGGATGGTTTCCATGGCAACCCACCAAAAAAAAAATAAATGAAATAAAAAGGAAAAAAATGACATCTGCATTTCTCCGTTTGGGGTTAAGGCTGCGATTTGTATGCAGGAGGGCGAGCGGCGCCTGGAAGCCGGGCGGAAAATCCAACAGGAGGAAGCGGGAGGGGATGGGAGGTGAGGGAGGTGGGAGCACAGCGCAGCCCCTCTCTCATATAGGGCCGCCCCCCCCGGTGGGGATGGGATGGGGACAAAGGGACAGGAGGGGCAACAGGAGGGCGGAGAGGAGGGGGAGAGATGAGCAGAGGAGCTCAAGGAGAGAGGAGCCCTCGTCTGTCCTTCGCATCCATCTGTCCTTCCCTTCCTTCTGTCCTTATCCACCCGTCCTTCCCATCCATCCATCCTTATCCATCTGTCCTTCCCATCCATCCATCCTTATCCGTCTGTCCTTCCCATCCATCCATCCTTATCCGTCTGTCCTTCCCATCCATCCATCCTTATCCATCTGTCCTTCCCTTCCGTCTGTCCTTATCCACCCGTCCTTCCCATCCATCCATCCTTATCCGTCTGTCCTTCCCATCCATCCATCCTTATCTATCTGTCCTTCCCTTCCTTCTGTCCTTATCCACCCGTCCTTCCCATCCATCCATCCTTATCCGTCTGTCCTTCCCATCCATCCATCCTTATCCATCTGTCCTTCCCTTCCGTCTGTCCTTATCCACCCGTCCTTCCCATCCATCCATCCTTATCCGTCTGTCCTTCCCATCCATCCATCCTTATCCATCTGTCCTTCCCATCCATCCATCCTTATCCGTCTGTCCTTCCCTTCTGTCTGTCCTTATCCACCCATCCTTCCCATCCATCCATCCTTATCCATCTGTCCTTCCCATCCATCTGTCCTTATCCACCCATCCTTCCCTTCCATCCATCCTTATCCATCTGTCCTTCCCTTCCGTCTGTCCTTACCTGCATCACGTTCCTCCCATCCTTATCCATCCTTCTGGGCCCTTCCTGCCTACCCATCCTTTCTCTCCTTTCCGTCCATCCTGTCCGTCTGTCCTTCCCCACACCCTGCATTCTATGCCTCTTCCCTTCCCATCCCTCCTCACCTCCGTCCTTTCTGTTTCTCCTCCGTAGCTTTTCTCCCCATCCATCTTTTCTCCCCTCCTTTCTCTCCCCCTATTCTTCCTCTTTCTGTCCATCCATCCTTACCCTCTGTCCATCCATCCATCCATCCATCCATCCAGCCCACTTCTCTGTCCTTCTAGTCCATTCCTCCACCTTCTCTTCCCGTCTGTCCTTCCATCCATCCATCCGTCCTTCTTCTCCCTCCCATCATCCATCCATCCTTCCCATCCATCCATCCTTCCCATCCATCCATCCTTCCCATCCATCCATCCTTCCCATCCATTTCATCCTTCCCATCCATCCATTCTTTCTCCCCATCCTTTCCACTCCATCCATCCGTTCTGGCTGTGGTGGTGGCATTGATCCCTCCTGTCCCTTTGCCCCCTCCTCCTCCCCCCCATTTCCCCACCCTCTTCTCCCTCTCCCATCCCTTTCACCCCCACCCCAATTCCACCCTCACGAAGCCCACGGATGCCTCTGCTCACCCCATTTTACCCCCCATTGCTGCCGCGATGGGAGCCGACCCCCCATTGGCGCACAGGTGACACCTCAGACCCCGGGTTGACGCCGTCGGGTGACACCGCGCTGCCACATCCCGGTGCTGGCAGCGGCCCCACAAACACAGCGGTGATTTATGGGCTCCTGGCAGCCCCCCGCCCGCTGTCAGCCTTTGTCTGAGCGCAGCGCTGCGGTCCTTTGTCCTCGCGGTGCTGCTTTGTCGCCGCTGCGATTTCCCTCTTGCTGGATTTGGGGACATGGAGGGGACAGCGCCGGGCGTGGGGTGGTGGCAGCGTGGTTGGAAGGCGTTGGGATGCCAGCGGGATGCAGCCCCGGCACCACGGTGAGGGGCACCCCCACCCCCCGCCCTCCATCCCTCCCGTGGGATCCACTGGGGATTGGATCTGTTGGGATGGGGTCCAATGGGGATGGGGTCCATCGGGGATGGGTTCCATTCTGGATGGGATCCATTGGGGATGGGGTTCACTGGGGATGGGTTCCATTCTGGATGGGTTCCATTCTGGATGGGATCCATTGGGGATGGGGTTCACTGGGGATGGGTTCCATTCTGGATGGGATCCATTTGGGACGGGTTTCATTTGGGGTAGGATCCATTTGGGATGGGATCCATTGGGGTTGGGTTCCATTCTGGATGGGATCCATTGGGGTTGGGTTCCATTCTGGATGGGTTCCATTGGGGATGGGGTTCACTGGGGATGAGTTCCATTCTGGATGGGATCCATTTGGGACGGGTTTCATTTGGGATGGGTTCCATTGGGGTTGGGTTCCATTCTGGATCCATTTGGGATGGGTTCCATTCTGGATCCATTTGGGATGGGTTCCATTTGGGGTAGGATCCATCAGGGATGGGATCCAATGGGGATGGGATCCATTTGGTGTGGTGTCTGTTCTGGATGGGATCCATTGGGGTTGGGTTCCATTCTGGATCCACTTGGGATGGGTTCCATTCTGGATGGGATCCATCAGGGTTGGGGTTCACTGGGGATGAGTTCCATTCTGGATCCACTTGGGATGGGTTCCATTCTGGATGGGATCCATTTGGGATGGGATCCATTGGTGTGGTGGGTTCCATTTGGGATAGGATCCATCAGGGATGGGATCCAGCGGGGTTGGGATCCATCAGGGATAAGATCCATTTGGGATGGGTTCCATTTGGGATGGGATCCACTGGGGATGGGTTCCACTCCGGATGGGATCCATGGCGTGGATCGGATGGGGATCCACTTCTGTTGGAACCCCACGAATCACAGAGGAGCAGAAGTCCATCGCCGTGCCCCACACCAGGGGGGTTCACACATTGCTTTCCCTTCTGAGGCCCCAAATTCACCATTTTTTCACCCAAACCGTGCGCTGAACCCCATGAGTGCCCACATGGAGACCCACAACAGCGTCGCCCCAATTCCCATTGCAGACATTATTGCCCCTAGGGTGAAATCCTCCATTTTCCCCCCAAAATGCCATTTCCCCCCCCCCCCAAAATGCCATCACTGCACCCCGTCCCCCTGCAGAGGAGGCAGATGCTGGGATGGAACCTCGGAGGAAGGCGGTGAATGCCAACCTCCCCCAGCGCTAATTAGCCCTGCAATTATCCCAGCTAATTAAGCAGCGCTGGGAGGTCTCATTTCCCCCCAACTGGTGCTTACTGGTGGTTACTGGTGGTTACTGGTGGTTACTGATGGGAGGATCTTGATGCTGCCCTGTTTCTGTAGCTCTGATCAGGGACTGAATGACAAAAGATCTTTTTCCCCCAATCTTTCCAGCAGGAATTTTTCCTCCACCCATTTATTTGGGAGGAGGGGGGGATGGAATTGATGGAAAAGGGTCGTTTTGGGTTTAAAAAGCCCCAAAATGTGGCTATTTTCAACCTCGAGGTGATTCAGGAATACCGACAGGTCTGATCCCCACGCTCTTCCTATTGCGGGAGGGACGCCGTCGCACCCCGATACCTTTGGGGTCCTTTGGGGTTTGGGGGCTGTTCAAACAAACAGCTCCACATCTCCAAAGCCCCCCCAAAATCCCCCAATCTGCCCCCATAGGGCATTTGCTGTGCAGTGATTTGGGGGGTTGTGATCCATCATCTTTATGTCCCGCTGTAACCGACGCATGGAGCCACGTTTTGCATCGGATCCTTTGGGTAAAAGGGGAGGTGGGGGGGACCCGAATTTGGGATGGTTGGGTTTTTTTTTGGGGGGGGGGGGGTTTGGGGTTGGGTTTTTTTTTTTTTTGGAGAAAGGGAAGAAAAAGGAAAAAGAAGTCGTAAAATGAAAATAATAATCATAATAAAAACCCGAGTTAAAAATCGCCCAGCAGAACAGAAGCGACGGTAATGAGCACCGCAGAGATGGTCCATAAATGGGGATGGGGAATAAAGGCAAAGGGAGGAGCGGTGGGGAAACGGCACCGCGGCCCCCAAACCATCACTGCTGCCCCCCAAAAAGCGTCGGGGAAACGTTTTGGTGAATGCAGCCGAAATGCTGCCATCCCAAATGGGGGAGGAACAGCCCAGAACTGCTCCGAGGGGAGACCCCAAAGCGGTGCCCCTATGGGGGATCTCAGATTGGTGGAGAGACGGAACTGAATCCCCCGCATGGAGACCCCCGAATCTGGTGGGGAAATTTCCCTGCGTCCCCTAAACGGGTTCAGCCCACGTTGGTGGGGAAACGGCGTTGAATCCCCCCCCCCAAATAGAGACCCCAAATCGATGGAGATTCAGCCTCCGAATGGGGGAACCTCGTGTCGGTGGGGAAACAGGCGCTGAATCCCCCAAAACTGTGAGGGCCCCCAGTTGGTGGGGCAACAACCCCACATCCCCCAGAAACAAACCCAGGGGGGAGGCGGGGGGAGGGGGGGGCGGGTGGATCTGAGGGCAGTGGGGAGATTTGGGTTGGGGGCCGTTGGGGCGATAGCGAGGGATTTGGGGCGGGGGTCGAGGGAGGATTTGATTCGGGGATTGTGGGGGGCGATGGGGCGGTTTGGGGCGGGGGATGGGGGAGCAGTGGGGGGGTCGGGGTTGGGGGGGGGGGGGGGCTGCAGCGCAGTGCGGAGCGGCTCTGCAGTGGCGTCTCGCAGCGGTGCGTATCGACAGGGGGAGCGATGCCGCTGCGGATCCGCAGATCGCACCGCACAGCGACGGCGCGGAGCCCCCCCGGCACCTCCGGGTCCTCCATTCCCTCCCCCCATCGCCCCCCATCCCTTCACCCTTCTGTCCCAAATCTTGTTTTTGGGGGTACGCGTCCTCTCGCCCTTGCAGAGAGCTCCGGGATTGTCCTCATCACCATTAAAGCGATCGGGGGGGGGGGGGGGCAATTTGTTTTTCTTTTTTATCTGGTTGGGGAGGGAGGGGGGGGAGGGATGGGGAACCTTTAAATCATCCCCCAAAAAAGGGGGGAGGGGGGTGAATAACAGCGACAGGGCTGGAGCACGACGCAGTATGAGAGACCCGAGAAGAGGAGCCATCGGGGGGGGGGGGGGGGGAGGGGGTCTCAATGACAGCAAATGGAGCAGGAGAGACCCCCGTGTGGGGGGAGGGGGGTGGCAACGGCTGCAAACGGAGCTGTGCTGCAGTGCTCTGCAAAGGGCCGGACGCTGCAGCAGCGCTCTGCAGAGGCGCCGGGCTGCGGGTTTGGGGTGAAATCTCCCCCCTCCCCACCTCTTCCACTCCCCCCCCCCAATCCTCCCCCCCCCCGGGGATGAAAAGGACGACAGAAGGGCTGGATGGTTGTATTTTATGCACTGCTCGAAAGGGAAACCGGGGAGGGGGTGGGGATTCGGGGAGCTGGGAGGATGCGAGGCTTTGCAGGAGGGGTCACCTTTGCAGGATGAATTCCCAGCCACGATCCCCCCCCCCCCCATCATCCCCCCCCCCCCCGGGGGCTCTGTCGGCTGCCGCGTGCTCAGAGCTCAGCCACAGCTCTGTGCACCCAAAGGGGGGGAAACGTGGTCCGGTTTGTGGGGATGGATTGGGGGGGGGTGGAAAGGGGGGGTGAGGCTGTGGGGTGACGCTGTGCTGGATGCCCTCCCCACCTTCACTTTCCTTTGGCACGGGGGGCAGCGCTCCCAGCCCCACGTTTTGCACGGCAGGAGGGTCCCATCCCACCCCCCCCCCCCCCCCCCCCGCACTGTGGCAGCCCCCCACTCTCTTTGCACCACCGCCACAGGCTCACCACGTGCTGTCACACCACAAAAGTGCCCCCATCTGGTGTGGAAATCACCTCCGGGTCACTGAGCTTTTATTTTTTTTGGGGGGGGGGGGCACCATCAGAACTCCACCGCAATCAGCTTCGCTTCACTCCATCGGAGCTCCCAACCCCGCTGAGCGCCGTTTGCCCGAAGGAAAGCCGGGATGGAATGGGGAAAACCTTGCAGAAGGCTGCGGGCGGAGGAGGGGGGCACAATTCTCCTTCTCCCCCCCCCCATCCCCGAGCAATGCCGGCCCCTCTCCCCATCAGCGGGGCGCGCCGGGCTCTCCGCCCGCAGCCCGGCCTGTTGCAGCTCGCTCCCTGCATACTTTGCAGATGCGTCGGCGCAGCTCTGCTCCCCTTTGGGGCTCTGCGTGGCACCGCGGCTGCAGATCAGACCCCCCCCCCTTTACATCCCCCCCCCCCCAACAAATGGCTCTTGGACCGCTTTTCCCCTCCCTCAGATCCCACATTTTGCCGTCGATCCCATCAGGATCCATAGGGCAGGAGAGTCCTACTGCCGCTCGGTTTGGTTTGCTGCGGGTTTTAGGCCTTTTTTTCCTTTCTTTCTTTTGGCTGGAAGTCTCAATAAATGCAGAGAAACAACGAAATAAATACGAGAAACAACAAAAACCAACCCGCCACGGGCCGATGTTCAGCCACGGTGCAGCCGCGTGGCCACAACCGCTCTCCTCCGCCTTAATGGGTCGTTAACGATGTGATGAAATTCAAACAGGTTTCGCTCCCGTGGAAAGTCCGTCTCTCCTTTCGGAAAACTCTGTGTTGGTTTAATTGGCTCTAATTTGCATGAAAACAATTATCAGCGGCGTTCCGCCTCTGGAAAGGGCTTAGGAAAGGGATGGAAGTGTCTGGAAAAAAGAAAAGGCGCTGTGAATCACAGCTGGGATGCGGCTTTGTGCCTCTTTCACCGCCGCTCCCAGCTCACGGAGGTGCTTCCTTGGGACGGAATGGAAGCGGGGAGATCGAAATCCCAAATACTGAGCGGTGCCCCGATGGAGGTGGGCTGTTGGACGGGGGTTTGGGCCCACGCGTGGCCAAGGAGGGTTTGGGCGAATGGAGTCGGAAGGAAAACGCGGCCTCCATCCCCGCACCCCCCCCTAAAGGGAAGAAATTGGGGTGGAGGAGCCTCAAATCGGAGTCACTGCATCTCCATCGCCTCCAGCCCCGCTGCGCCCTCTGCAGCCCCTGAGATCACAGCAGAGCAGTGGGACCGAGGGCCTGAAATGACAGCAGAGCAGAGAGACACAGCCCCCAAAATCGCCGCAGGGCAGCGGGACACAACCCCGGAGATCACAGCAGAGCAGCGCTGCTTTCACTCCATCTTTATAACCCCCATCCACCTCCCTCCCCTCCCCCCCCCAAAAAAAAAAAGCGTGCACAGCACAACACAACATAAAAACGGAACTGAAGTCCCCTCGGGTTTGGGTCGGGGTTTGGGTCAGACCATAAATCAGAGCCGGCTGTTGAGTGGGAGAAGCGGAGGGGAAGCTGTCGGAGCTGCCCTCTGCTCGGGGCCACCGACGGTGGGGACACCGGGGGTGTCCAATGTGCCCCCAGATCGGTGGGGACGCGGCCACCAACCGCACGGCTTTGGCACCGCAGGTGGCATCGCGTTGTCGGCGCATCCAAGCGTTCAGCCATCGGGTTTTTATTGGAGAGGGGGGAGAGGGGAGGGGAGGGATGATTCCTGGTGCTCTCTGCCCTCCATCCCGCGTTGGGATGAAGAATTTGGGAGCGTCCCAACCGAGCGGCAGTGCCTTGCTATGCGTGCTGCGGTCACTAGATGGGGAGATAGCACGGAGCTCCGCGCTGCTGCTGCTGCAGCTCCTCCGGCCCCGCAGAGCCGTGAGCGCCCCGCACCCAGAGAGCAGAGCCGGGATGGGGGCTGCGCTCCTGAACGCCTCCCATCCCGACGATCCCGCTGTTTCCAGAGCTGGGAGGCTATGGAGGGAACCCCCCAGCTTCAATGAGCCAAATTCTGCCCAGCGCTCGGCGAGAGGAGCTGCAAGAGGTGCAGCGTGGGCTCCGTCCATCTCCTCCTTCCTCCCCGGGTGGCGAAGGCACCAAAAAAAATCCAAATAACGTCCTATGGTGGTCTGCAACCCAGCCTCTCACTCTGCCCCCTCTTCTTCTCCTCCCCATCTCCCACATCCCACAAGGGTCCCCAATTCGGGGCTCAGACCCCCTTCCTGGCACAGCCTTGAATGAGTGACTGCAGCCGTATCTCCCGGTGCCACCGGAGTCCTCTCTCTCTATCTCGCCTCCCCAGGCATGAGTTATAATGTGCAATAAAAAGAAAATCAGTGCACTGATGCCAGTTAGTGTGACTAATCCAAGACCCAGCCTATTAACTGGCGAGCGGAGCATCCGTCTCGGCTCTCGTTAGAAACTCAGCCAACTACCCAGGGATAAATCTTTCAGCACATGTGGGAGTGCAGCTCAGCGGGCAGAGCAGCCAGGAGAGCGGAGGGGTTTCGCTCCAGGAGTGAGATCCAGAGCTTTGGAGGAAGCAAAGCGTGTTCAGGATCTGCTGTCGGCCAGGGAGCGCGTGGAGATGGGAGCTGAGCTCAGTTTTGGGGTGGGAATGGGGAGAGGAAGAGGCTTTGGAGGAGCAGAGAGAGCCCTGGGAGCATCCAACGCAGGCAGAGATGGAGAAGGGAAACTGAGGCATGCAGCAGTCAGAGCCCAAGCAGTGCTGGATGGCATCCCATCGCCAGTGGCATCCCAACACCAACAGCATCCCACCACAGCAGCATCCCACCACCATCGCCTGAAGGACGCAGCAGCTCTGCCCCAACGCTGCCTCTCCAGCACGTGCCCTTATTTGCTTTATCTTCAGCTCTCTCCATTAATTTCAGCTTGATTTATGAGGATGTGTTATTTATCTTTTTCTCCCTCCTTTGCCAGGCCGGAATGGAAGGTCCACACCTTTTTATAGTGCAATAAAACTCACAAAATGAAGATGATTTTGTGAGGTTTTCCAGCCACGGAAAAGCAAAGGGATGTTGCCAAAGGGGAGCCGTAGTGCTGGGGCCGTGCAGCAGCTCATGTGGGCTCAGGAGTGGAGGTGTAACCCATCTGGGTCGCCTCCTGGGGACGCTTGGTGGTATTTTGTAGTAGATTGCAGGTAGACGTGGGCTCTCGTGCCTCAGTTTCCCCCTGCCCCATTCCTTTGGGTGCTGTCCCTTGGGGACATCTCTCCAAATGAAGTGTGAGGAGATGGGGAGAACCTCTCTGCCCAAGAAAACCCACGCTACACCCAACCCAAACTGACCTGAATGTCACTCCTAGAAATCCCAAACATGTCCTGAACCCCTCCTGTAAGAACCTCTGCCTCCAAACGTTGCCTTTGTCTCAAGTTAAAGAACTCCTCCTGCATTCCCTCCCAGCCCCAGCAACGGTGTGGATTGGTTTCCAGATGAGCGGCGCTTTATGGGAATATTTTACTGTTAAGCTGCGATGCCAGCGCTGCTTGGCCACATGGGTCGATTTAACAGCACCTCGTGGCTGCTTGACGTAAAGCGATCACCCACCAACTTCAGCTAAATCAATAGAGAGCAGGTCGGAATCAACGTGAAAATACCCAGATCCAGGGCCTGGGTGCTGTAAATGAACGTTAAAACCTCACGGTGAATTAAATGTGTGCGGTCCGGAGGGGAGTTCAGATTTCTCAGAGCAGTTCCAAGTTTGGCCAAAGGACCTCGGATGGGTTTGAAGGATGGTGCCAAGTGGGAGACGTGTGGGGCTCTGGAGGGGCTTCTGCAGGGGGGGGGGCACAGCAGGACTGGTGTCAGCTGAATGCGGGGAGCAGCAGCGCTGGATGGGATCTGGGAGGAATCGCAGCTGACGTCGGGTTGTTGGAGGTGGCCAGGGCTGGAAGAGCTCAAGAATGGAGATGCCAACTATGGAGTCACCTGATGTCGTGATTCTAGACTTCTGCAATCCTACAATTCTATCACTCTTTGACCCCAGGCTTGGACACCATCCTTAAGCCCCAGATACAGAGCAGACCTCAGCGCTGACGTTGCGTTGGCCACCATTTGGGGCTGGTTTCCAACCCACCTGCTCATTGCAGCAGGCAGGGAGTCAGCGCCCTGCCCTCCTCCTGGAGGACCCCACCTTTTTGGAAGCGAGCTGCAAAATCCCACGCACGGAGATCCTTTTGCCAGCCCCCACTCCTCCCCACTCCCAGCCATGGCCATGGGGAGCGGTGCCCCGGGGGGGGCTGGCCCTCATCTCTTGGCCAACGCTCATCTGGCACAGCGACGTGCGAGCCGTCGCCGTGTCGAGGATCTGGAGCCTCTCCAAGCTGATGGTTCTCATTTTGCCATCAGCTCCTTGCCAGCATCCGGCCTCGTCGGCTCTCCGAGCGCAGAGGAGGCGCAAAATGGCTTTTCATCCCAACTCTGCCAAGAGCCTCCTTCCTCACCAGTGGGTTTCCCCATCTGCCTGCTTGTTTTTGGTTGCCGTTCCAAGAAATGCAGCTCAGGGGCTGCGACGTGCGTGCAACCCCACTGCCACGAAGGCTCACGTAGCTCTTGGCATGGTGGGAGAGCAACGTGCTGAGGCTTGAGGCCGTCGCACACGCTTTGTGTTGCACCACCGGAGTTGCACCACGCATTCGTTGTCAATACAGCGTGGGCACCCAACTCAACCGGGTGCCATCGCCATGCGCTCCCGCTGGGGACCCCAAATCCATCCCTGCGCTCAGCCGGGGCGCCCTCATTCCCTCCCCTCGTTACCATCAGCGGGGTGGATGAGATTTGGGTTGGCCCTGAGCTCCCTGACCTTGGAGGAGCGGCCGATGGAGGCCGGAGCTGCGCAGGGCCGTTCCATCTGCACGCGCTCGAGTTATAAGGATGGATGGTTGGATGGAGATAATAAAGCCCAGCAGCATTAAATCTTTGCACGACACCGTCCGCACCGCCGCATCCACCGGGCTGAAAGGGCTATATATGTTTTTCATAATTTGTAATTACTTTTTACAGTTCTCTCCCATAACTCTGTCCATCATCTGGGTCAAAATATACAACGTGTGTGGGAGGGAGGGTCGTAAAAACGTGAAAACAAACAGTTTGTCTTTGGGGAGATTAACACACAGTTAAAAGACCCGTTTTAACACCCTCTCCATGCCGCCAGCCAATTAGCCGATATAATGGGCTCCACTTGATATTTGAGTTTTATTTTATTTCGCAACGATACCAACGCACTTAATTGCGAACACATGATCCCTAATTGGCAGCGGTGTCATCCTTGAGGTATGCGGTTTATGTAAGAGAGACACGGTTTGGGGTTAATGTGGAGGAGATTGGGCAACGGGATCCTCTCCGAAACGCGAGTGGGACGCGTCTTGGGTGGAGAGTTGGAGCTGAAGGGCGGCAGTGGCTCCCTGGGATCGTGGTGAAGGATTTTGGAGGATGATTGGGAGGCAGTGTGGAGTCTCTGGTGTCTATAAAGGGTTGGGGGTCCTCTCGACAGCCTCTGGATGCCATGAAATTTGGCAGATCCAAACGGCGGACGGAGCGACAACGCGGGGCCGAAGGCTGCTGGGCCGATGGGGAGCGGCGCTGCCGCAGCCACGGGGGTGGGGAGCGATTCTGCCCCCAGGAGAGGAAGCTGCAAACCATAACTGGCGGTGAAAGTGATATTTTTGGAAAGTTGGCCCGGGCTGATGCTGCTGGAATGCGGCTCCTCACAGAGAGTGACAAAGAGGAATTATGCTGGGACTGAAGCCGACTTTTCTTCGCCCTCTTGGCAGGCTGAGACGCGGCGATTTCTTTGGATGAGGGCAGCCCTGGCCCCTTCCCACCCCTACAGGTGGTGGCGTTGCTCAGGGTCTGCGTCTCCCTGCCCCCCTGCCACCCTCCTGTTCCCACATCCAGCCCCACATCACCCCCCAGCTGTAGGGCCATCAATCCCTCGCTCCCCTTCACAGGGTCTCTCTGCTGTGGATTTCTTTCCGTGCTCTGAATGAATGCATCCCACACAGGGCAGACTTCAGCTTTTTCTTCTACACACCAAAGCTGGTTCCCAAATTCTTCTCCCCATCTGACCAGTCTGGAGCTCCCACACATACTGGGAGGACTGGGATGGAGAGAAATGACCACGAGGGACCTGGGGGAAAGGGGCTCGTAATCCTGGGGCATTGGCACGTGCTGCGCATTTGGGGTCCTCCCTCTGTCCTACCCATACAGACCCGTTTTGGGGTATATTGGGGTTGTGCCTGAGAGTGGAGAGAGCTTGGGGGTGGAGAGGGGGCTGCAGCATGAAAAGGAAATGGAAAAAATTGTTTCAAGCATATGGGAGGGGAAGAAGGGAAAAAAAACACATTAGGAAAATGAAAGCAGCTGATGACTAAATTGCTTTGGTGAAACATCTGCACAGCGTTACGGACACGGCGCTGTCTTCAAACCAGACACTCCGCTCCGCTTCGCCTCCCCCAGCGTGCGCGAGCCCTCCTCGCTCTCCTGCTCGGCTCTAATGAAAGCAGCAGCTTTATAAATCGCAGCTGGGAGGGCCGGGGTGGGAATTTGCCTGACTTAATGGTCCTCCATTTAGCCAAGGCTTTGGCGGCTCCTGCAGAGGGGAGGGGAGCGCGACCAGGCCCCTGCGATGAGGTGGGAGATGAGGGGACAGGATGGGGATCGGATGCATTTCCATCTCTTTGTGGCACTTCTGGCACCTGCCGGCCATCCCTGGTCATGTGTCAGCTGCTGGCCATCACCATCGCTGTCATCACTGCCACTGTCATCATCACCACCGTCGTCGTCGTGACCGGGGGCTCAGCACAGAGCTGGGAGGAAAGCTGCACAGAATCACACCATCAAAAGAGCCCCTGATGTTGGAAAGGTCCTCCCAGACCACTGAGTCCAACCCCAGCCCACCCCCACCGCACCCACTGACCCCCAGGAGCCACATCTCCACGTCGGCTGGCTCTCCTCTCCCTTCCCCATCAGTGGACCGTTCTGGGGGCTGTAGATCCAGCGGGCTCCCCAGTGTCTCCTGAGATTCATCCTGAGCTGGAATCGGATCCGGCAATAGGCGACCCCTCCTCGGATGCTCCAAGCTTTGCCCCTGAGCAAAGGGATGCCGAGCATCACGGGCGCAGCCAATCACACCACCATCCTGATGGGATTTTGGGATAGGGCCGCTGCCTCGGAGCATCCCGACCCCCCACTGCGGCACCGGTGGCCAAGAAGCTGCAGGACGAGCCAAGGAGCCGCTCAGATCCACGACTCCAAATCTGGCAGCAGCTCCATCTGTGCAAACCTTCTCTCTTGGCTACCAGGCTGTTTTCCATCGCAGGGTTATTTCCCCAGCTCGGCTCATGTTTATAGTGGATCAACCTGCTGTGAGGAGCCTAGGTATTATTTATGGCTAATTATTGGCATTTGGCTGGCTGGGAGGATGGGAGGAATACGACACCGTGGTGCTTACACGGCTTGTTCCAAACTGCTCTCAGCTCCGCCGGCTGAGTGTGCGTGTTTACGATGCCAGCTCACGTTATTTTCATTACCCCCTTTCCACTAATAAACTTTCGGCTGAACCAGACTTGAGAGGAGCAAATCCTTCACAGGAGATGTGTTGGTGTCTTTCCAAAGACCCATTGTTGAGAAATGAAGGGCGCAGCCGCGCGGGGACATCGGGAGTTCAGCTGCAGTGGATTCATCGCATTTGCATCGTATTAAATCCGGCTGCCGGCTGCCGACGGCTCTCTGTGCATCTGAAAATAATAAGGCTGTGGGAACGGTGGTCCTAAAGCACATTTTCAAAGCTGCTTTTAAAAATACCGAGGGCAGAATGGCGGTGGGTTTGGGGGGCGATGGGTGAGAGGAGAAAATGGGAGGAGAAAATGCCCCCACGTGGGAGCGTATGGAAAGGAGAGGGGCAAAAGGCGTTCGGTAGATCCCACCCCTGGGACGAATGGAAGGGATAAATGCCCAAACACGGGAAGTTTGGGGGGTTCAGCAAAGAGAAGCGTGGGTTCTGTCAAATGGTGGCTTCTGCTGGGTGGAAAACTGGCTGGGTTGAGGCGGAAGGGGGACAAAATGTGGTTCTGGCCCTGGGATGGTGGCAATCAGTGTTGGGCATCTCCAACACGGCTGCCTCCACCCGAATCCCAGCTGCTGCCCTAGAAACACGGAGCTGCCCCATCGCCACGGACATCACCTTCCCTACCAAAGGAAACCTGCAGCTGGAGCGCAACCCTACGAGCCAGCAGAGAATCCCTGCTGAGGAGAGGCGCTGTGCTACGGGCCATTGAGCAGGGCAGGATCTAGGATGGATTATTGGGGATGAAACCACTCCGACAAATTCCCCACCTCCCGTTCCGCTCAGTGGGGACACGCGGGCCCCACAACGATGCCGGAACCGAACGCGTCCCATCGTGGTTGGGGATGCGGTGACATCTCCTCTCCTGGGGTCCCCCACCCCTTCAGGACTATTTTTAACCTCTGTGGGTTGAAATGCTGCCTAAAGACCCTGACCCATCTGCGTGATGCTCACCTCCCAGCCCCGGAGCACAGCCAGCCCCACGCTCCCCTACTCCCCAGGGGGGGACAGGGGACGCGAAGGGTGTGATTTAACCCCAAAAAAAGCTGAGTTTTAGCTGATGTAATCATCCTCCCCGCAGCCGGTGGCATCATCCCTTATTGTACCTCTTCCAACAAACCCCATAGAAACGCGGGGAGGAGAAGGAGGGCGAATATCTTGCTACGGCAGCCCCCAAGCTGACCCTTTTGCATCTCCACGGCGAAGTCTCGGGGCGCCCGCGGGGAGATTCCACCACTCCCCACGCATTCCCCATTTGCAGGAGATCTTTGGGACAGAATGAGGTTTCCTGCAGTGTCTGCAATGAGGAACCCAACGACCTCCGAGGACGCGTTCGCCTCAGGCTGGGGCTGCTTTCGGTTCGCCGTGCATCAGCACAACGAGATGCTTTATTGCCGTGCCTCGCTAAGCAATTTTTATTTCTTTCTTCAAAATCTTAAATAAACCTGTTTTTTAAAAGTACCCCTGGAACAAGGGAAATGTATTATTATGGTAATTGCCTTGTGCTAATTATACTTATTACTATAATAACCGTTTTGTTGTCACACAAATAAAGTGGATTACATCATTTGTAAGTGCCAGAGGCAAGCGATGGCTCCGGAGCGGTGAGCAGGCGAGTTCTGCGGGTTTTCTCCTTTGGCTTTGGGTGAGATGGGTTGGGGTGCAGAGGGGGCTGAGCTGGGACCCCAAAGGAGGAGATCTGGGATCCCAACGAAGGAGATCTGGGATCTCAACGGAGGAGATCTGGGACCCCAAAGGAGGAGATCTGGGATCCCAAAGGAGGAGATCTGGGATCCCAATGGAGCAGATCTGGGATCCCAAAGGAGGAGATCTGGGATCCCAATGGAGCAGATCTGGGATCCCAACAGAGCAGATCTGGGATCCCAACGGAGGAGATCTGGGATCCCAATGGAGCAGATCTGGGATCCCAACAGAGCAGATCTGGGATCCCAAAGGAGGAGATCTGGGACCCCAATGGAGCAGATCTGGGACCCCAAAGGAGGAGATCTGGGATCCCAATGGAGCAGATCTGGGACCCCAAAGGAGGAGATCTGGGATCCCAACAGAGCAGATCTGGGATCCCAATGGAGCAGATCTGGGATCCCAATGGAGCAGATCAAGGATCCCAATGGAGTAAATGTGGCTCCCAATGGAGCAGATCTGGGATCCCAACAGCAGATCAAGGATCCCAATGGAGCAGATTAAGGATCCCAATGGAGTAAATGTGGGATCCCAATGGAGCAGATTCAGGACTCAAACGAAGATGATTCGGGATTCAGACAGAGGTAATCCGGAGCCCCAGCCAGGCCGATACAGGACCCAGTGGGAACCTATTTGGGATCCCAATGGAGCTGATTTGGGATCCAATTGGGGTCGATGCGGGATCCCAGGTGGGGCAGGCGAAGCCTTTGAACTCACGAGCTGCTGTGTGGTGCCATCCGGAGGTGGGTGGCAAAGTCAAGCCGAAGGGAAGGAAGGTTGCTGCTGCTCCCCGAGCAGCGCCCCCGCTGTCCCCAACCCCTCCTTCATCCCTGGGCTTCATTCCGAGCGCCATAAGCGACACAGCAGCCAACCCACCCACAACCCGACCCCCATCACAGCTCCTCCAGCAGACGATGAACGCGACGCTGCTCCTCCTTCCCTCCTCACCCCACAGCTCTCCTTCCCCTCCCAACCTCCCCCTTCCAACCCTCCCGAAAACAAAACCCACCACAACCACCAACCAGGTTCGTTTGCCAGGATACCGGGCAAAGGGAGGCGTTCTGCCTTTCTTTTGGTGCGTGTGCACATATGTGTGCGTGTCTCTCCTTCCTCCTCTCCCTGATGGGCCCCCGGAGCTTATTTTACACGAAAGCAACACAGGTTGATGTATTTTTAAATGGCTTGATTTTATCGCCCTGCTTAATGATTTGTCGCGTTATTTATTAGACAGCGTGATATCCAGAGGGATTCATCGCATTAACGTATAAATAATGTGGCAAATAGTTCAATAGAGCCATAAAAAAGGGGATTTAGAAATAAATTGACCTATGTTTGCTACATGTAAACGAAGGTGGTGAATGATAATGTGCGCCGTGCCCTTAAGCGTGAAAAATGGGGGCCGAGGATGAGTCGGAAAGTTTTTTAGTGAGGGAAAAACTGCCAAGAAAACCCCCAACCTCATCACTTTTTTGGGGGGCTTTGTCCATTTTTCGTCCCTTTTGTCCATTTCGGGTGGGGTTTGGAGGTTTTTGAGTGTTTCCCATGGGACGGAGCTGCTCGGAAAGCCGCAGCGGGGTGAATCTGACCCCGCATCCACAGCGCTGCCCCGCGGTGCTGATGGGTGGAACGACCCCAAAAGCTCCGCTGTCCGACGGTGGGCGAGCGTTGTTTTCCAGTCGGGTTCTTGCAGCCCCTTCCCCACCAACAACGGCTGCAAATGAGGGGGAATAATCCCAAAACCCGGCCTCGGGAGCGGCCGAAATCCCACCTCCCTCGCGTAGTTCTGGCTCAGAACCGCCGGCACCGCCGCCTGCCAGGAGGGATCCGATCTCAGCCTCGCTGCCAAACGGTTTTATTCTGCAGCTGGAAGACAGAGAGAGATTTTTTTTTCTTTTTTTCCTCTTTTTTTTTTCCCCCCTCTCTCTCTCTCTCTTTTACAACGTGCTACGCTTTAATTATTGAACACCACGGGGGGACGGGAGATGACACAGACACCGCGAGGCTGAGCGCGCCGAGCCGCTGATGGATGGGCCCGAGGAGGGCCGACGGCGCTGCCAACGGCGGAGAGAAAGGGAATCTTCCGCCGGCGGTGCAGGGAGAGCGGGGGAAGGGATGGGCGGTGCTGGGGGGGGGGCAGCAGCCCGACGGTGTTGGGATGGAGGGGGGGAGAGCGGGGTTGGAGCAGAGAGCGGAGTTTGCAGGATCCGTGCGGGAAGATGAGCGGAGTCAATGGGAGGGAATGAGGGTGTGAAAGGTTTTAAATAGTAATAATAATAAGGGGGGGGGAGGGGGGGGTAAATGAATGGTAATTGGGAGAAAAAGAGGGAGGGGAAAGGGGGAAGTGGAGGAAAATAAGAGTGAAAAAGGGAAGAAGTGGAAGTGAAAAGGGAGATGTTAAAAAGAGATTAAAAATATAAGGGGAAAAATAGGAATGGGAAAAAAAGAGGATAAAGAGAGGAGTTAAAAAGGGGGGGAAGGGGGGATAAAAAGGGGGAAAGGGGAGAAAGTGAAAGGAGGGGAGTGATTAAAAAAAAGAGAAAAAATAAAAAGGGGAGAAAGAGGAAAAATAAGAAGTGGGTAAAATGAAGAGAGAAAAATGAGTGAGGGAAAAAAAAAGAAAGGAGAGAAGAAACAGAAAGAGAAAGAAGGAGGAAAATGGGGGGAAAAATAGAGCAGAAAAAGGAGAGAAAAAATATAAATAAATAAAGAGGAAAAAAGAAGAGAAAAAAGAGAGGCAATAAGGAGGAAAAAAATAGAAAGAAAAAAATAGAAAGAGAAAAAAAATAAAAAGAGAAAAAAAAGAGAAAAGAGAAAAAGAGAAAAAATAGAAAGGGAAGAAGTAAAAAAAATGAGATGAGGACAAAAATTGAGAATAAAACAGGAGGCAAAAAGAAAACGATAAAAAGGCGAGCTGTGAGAAAACAAAAAAGGGAGAAAAATAGAGGAGAAAAAGGGGGAAAAGGGGGGGAAATAAAGTAAAAAGAATCAAAATTTTAAAAAGGAGGGGAAAAAAAAATGAAGAGAGAAAAAGTGAAAAAGGAGGGGAGCGAAAGGAGAAGCGGCCGTTTGTCGGCGCCGCCCGCGGGGCTCCGCTGTTGCGGGGCGGGGGGGGGGGGGGGGATCCGCAGCATCGGCTCCGATCGTCCCGCAGCTCCGGGCCCCCCCGGCCGCCCGCTCCTCGCTCTTCAGCCCCTCGGTGCCGTATTTACGAACCCCGCAGCGGGGATGGGTTTTTTTCCAGCAGGTTCAACGCAGCCGTTCGCAACCATCGCTTCCCGTTTTTTTTTCCCCCCATCCCGGCCGCCGCCTCCGGCTTCATCGCGGAGATGGGAGGAAAAATAAAACGGCCCTAAGCGACGAAACGGCCCCAAAACCCGGAGCCGGGCGGAGGATCAGGGCTGTTTTCCCCAGGAATAAACGTTCATTTTAGGAGCCGATTTGATTCACTTTTCGAGGAACAGATTTTCATGCTTTGCGCATTTATTTCCTAATTTTATTACGCCGTTTAATTAGATCATGCACATTGGTTTTATTGTTAAAACATGTCCTTGTTTTCTTTATAACTGGATTTCATGGCACTACGGGGACGTTTAGGAAAATATCACATTCCGGCATCGACCGTCGGAATCAGCCCCAGATCTGAGCCGAGCTGCCGGGCCGTAAATCTCAACCCAGATGGAAAAAGTGGGATGTGATTCACCACGTGTGGAGAAGCCGGGAGGGGATGCGAGCCCTCGGGGCTGAAATCACTGCTGGGGAACTGGGTGGACAAAGAGGAGCTCGGGTGGTGTTAAATGGTGGCTTCTGCCGGGTGGGAAAGCAGGAGGGTTGAGAGGGGACAAAATGCGGCCTTGGGATGGTGGCAAGCGATGCTGGGCGTCTCCAAGGTGGCTGCGTCCACCCAAAGCCCAGCTGCTGCCCCAGGATACGGAGCGGGGCTCTGGAAGAGCTTTGCTGCCGAGGGCAAAAAGGCACCGTGAGATTGGGAGCTGCTGGGGCTGAGGTGGTCGTGAGCTCAGTGATGGGAGAAGCCGGGATGGAGGGCAGTGAGAAGCTTGCTGGGGGTTGGCTTTGTGCCCTGGTTCTGTCGGTGCCTTTTTGGGTTTATTTTGGGGGAGAAATGCCCCATTGCTTGGACGTGGACACCGCTTCCCCTGCCAAAGGGAATCTGCAGCCGGAGCACAACCCTACGAGCCGGCAGAGAATCCAGGCTGGGGAGAGGCAGCGTGCCACGAGCCATTGCGCAGGGTGGGATTTGGGGATGGGTTATTGGGGATGAAACCACGCCGACAAATTCCCCATCCCTCATTTGAAATCACAGCCTGACGAGGGACAGAAGGAGAGCAGCGAGCGGCTGTTGGCTGGATTTGCATTTATGGGCTGATTACGGCTGGGGGCTGCGATGGGAAAAGGCAGAAATTTCACCCCAAGTTGGCTTTGAGGCCTCCTCCTTCGCGGAGCCATTTCCCACGTCCCTCCAAACAGCCATGTGCGACCCGAGCGAGGCGGATCAACACAGTCCTTCATGGGAGATGGGGACGAAGGGGGAACTCTTCTCACCAGATGGCTGCAAGAGATGGGGAGAGGGCTCTGGGAACTTCCCCCGGGATGCCTGAGAAAGGGGAAGGGGGAAAGAAAAGAAACAGGGGGGGGGGGGAAAGAAGAAGAAAAAAAAACGAAATAAAGGAATTCACAGATTTTTTTTAAGACATTTGATCAGATGGTTGGAGGTTGAGTGCAGGAAACTGAGAGCCCGGAGGCTTTGTCTGCGGGTTCCCGAGGGCTGGGGGCTGGCGGGGGGCTGGAAGGGAACCGGCAGGAAGCAGAAATCAATTAGTGCTGGGGAGAACTTGAGCCGGGTCAGACGGAGCCGTTTGGAGGCACGCAGCGAGCGGGGCTGCGCTGTGCTGCAAATCATCGACCAGAGGCAGCGCGTGGGACCGGCTGGAATTCATCTCATCCTGCTCCCAGCCCTGGGTTGAGCACCGTGAGGTGCAGGAGGGGAATTTGGAGGTTCCGGTGCTGATCCCCAAAGGTCTGGGTGATGGGAGTGAGGTGGGGCTTCGTGCGTTGGGGTGGAATCGCAGAGTCATGGAGTCGTTAAGGTGGGAAAAGAGGACGAAGGTCGTCCAGTCCAACCGCCGACTCATCGCCACCGTTGGCGCTCATGTTGGAGAAGAGCAGCAATGCCGTCCAGTGCAACCGTCAGCCGACCACGAGCTGCTCAGAGCCCCCCGGAGTCATTCAGGTTGGAAAAGAGCTCTGAGATCATCCACTCCAACCTCAACCCATCCCCACCATCCCCACCACGCTGCACCCCATGCGCTAAGCCAAGCCGTCTGTGCGCGGTGCGACCAGCCCCTGGTCCTGGGGGTAAAAAGAAGGGGGTAAAAAGGGCTTTGTGGTCATCGCTGGAGATTCTTTACTTCTTCTTTCCTTCTCCAGGAGAAACCAGGAGGGAAATCAGGGTTGGTGGATCCACGGGGGCACCCAGGCTTTGGATTTGCGGCACCTATTGTTGTCATTCCACAGAACGCTGAAAGAAAAGATGCCAGAGGGACCCGGAGGGGAAGGGAGACCATGAGGGGAGGAGGGGGGGGGGGGTGACTGTTCTTTGGGCCAATGCCCCCAGGGCATCACATCGCCTATGGACTGCGATTGCTGTCCAAGGGAGAGGGATCCACCCCGTGGAGGTGATGATCACAGCGACGGAGCTGCAGTGCTGCCCATCCTGCCGACCCGCACGGCTCCACGGCGCGGTGGCAACGGCTCTTCTCAGCCTTCATCCCATTTCCCCCTCCTGGATCCCAGTGCCAACGCGACACGTCAGCCCCTGCAGACTCCTCGCCCCATGCCACGCGTGGGGGGCTCACTGCCTCCCCCCATCCCAGAACCCAGCAAACCCCGTTGCTCAGGACCCCCCGGCCCCGATTTATCCCCCCATAAAGCGCCGCTCAGCCCCCCGCCGCAGCCGGGATGGATTTGGCCAACTCATTTAAAATTCCTCTCTCTGCACACAAAACCATTTTCTGCGAAGTTTAGCCTTGGGGAGATTTATTTCCTTGTTAGCTCAAGATTTTCCTATTAGCCCATCTCAAAGAAACATGGCCGCATTTTCTCCAGCGCGCCAGCTGTTGTGCGAGATGCAGGTACATATTACAGCCGTCATTAAGCGGGCTGTCATTCCGAGCTTTCTAATTACCGTATGAATAGAGAGGAGCCTGAACACAGCACCCGATTGTTCCGCTGCGGCTCACGAGGGGAAGCAAAAATGGAAGATGCCTGCACTGCACTCGTAGGATTGCAGAGCTGGGATGGAAACCTGAGCCGGGTTCGGCCGCCCGCGTCGCGCCGCGATTTTTGGGGATGGTTTTGCAAAATAAAATAAAATAAAATAAAATAAAAAGGAAAAGCCCCCCGATGTGTTCCCAGCCCTCTTCCACCCCCCCCCCCCCCTTCTCCTCCCATCGGTTCCAAATGCGTAATGGAACAAAAGCGGCGCAAACCGAAAAGATGAAGGAGGACAAACATATGGTGAAGTGGGTGCAGGGAATGGATCCAACGAGCAGCACTGTGCCACCGACTGCACCCCGGCTGCAGCCATTTCATCATTGGGTTTGATTTCTTGCTGTCGGCTCCTTTGTTGCAGGAAGTCGGTGCTGAAATTACCTTTTTTTTTTTGTGGGGGGGGGGAGGCACAAAATAAATAAATAAAGGAATAAAACAGAAAATCAGCGCTGCTGCATCGGGGTCACAAAGAGCCCATCGGCACCGAGGCGCTCGGCGTCGGCCGCCCGTGATTTGCAGCACCTATTACTGCCGTTTTATAGACTGGTGGAGGAATAAAAATGAAAACACAACGAAAGGAGGCACAGAGGTACCGAGGGGCTGGGGGGGGAGATGGAGTTTGGCACAAAATACGGCCCAGATACGAGCGGAAAGGCAGCGGTGTGGGGCAGAACCCGCAGCCACGGGGTGCGGCGGCGGAGGCCAATGCGTGAACGTGGTTTGTGCTTCCCCACTGCTGGCAGATGAGCTGCCTGCCCTCCCCCGGGGTAGGAAACATGGGGAAAAACGAACACCTTTGGGGTTCTCCCCATTGCAGCACATCCTGCTCCTTGTTTTGTGTTGGAAGGGGAGATGCGATGGATGGTGGCTACGCATTGGAACCGTTGGGATCTGGGTTTTATTGGCCAGCGCTGCCCCCTTCTTGCTCCACTCTTGGGGACGTGTTATTGGGATTAATTGCCTCCAGATTCCCCCGTGTGCTGGCAGGGAGGGAAGGCACAGACCCAGCTGGTGCCCTTGGTGGGAAATGGGGCAAATCTAAAGGGACGTGGGACAAATCTGGAGGGAAGTGGGGCAAATCTGGAGGGAAACGGAGAAAATCTAAAGGGAAATGGGGAAAATATGGAGGGAAGTGGGGCAAATCTGGAGGAAAATGGGGTTTTACAGGGCAGAGGGTTCAGTCCAAGGCAGCTGCCCATAGTGCTGCACCTCCCAGAGCTCTCAGATGGGTTTCCTGAGGGAAGCACGGAGCCATTGGGGCGCAATGGGACACGGTGGAAAACGGCCACGTGTGCCCTTGAGGCTTTGTCTTGGGCACACAAACATTATGGCAGTGCTGCTGGGGAACGTGGAGGGTGAGATTGAGGCAGCAGCACGTTAGGACACAGAAACTACAGCAGCACCCAACCTGAGGTCAGTGCTGGAATCCCCATCAAAAAGACCCCTAAAATGGGCCGTGTTCAGGGTTTGCCCTCAGCCTCCCCTCTCCATCACCCCACCGCGCACCCATTGAGCAGAGCTGATCCCTTTCCTCCTGCTCTCCTCTCCTCTGCTCAGGATTGCTACAGCTGCACAGAACGGGGGGTCCTTCGCCCAACCCCCCCTCCCCCTTCGACCCCTCTTTGTTCCTTCCCTGCTCCCACCTGACGGCAGCTCGGTCCTCTGCAGCATCGCGCTGCGTTGCCATGGAAACCGCCGCATCCCGACCCGAGGATGCGGGGAACAGCAGGAAACAGCTTCCGTGCAAATATCCATCGCCATAAAAGGCCCATAAATAAACGAGCAGAGGAAGCGGGGAGGGGAAAGAGGGGATTATAAAATAAGATAAGATAAAATAAAATAAAACAAGAGATGGGATGCCGCGGGTGCCTGAGGAGCTCGTTACCTGGAGCTCGTTACCTGGAGCTCGTTAGCTGGAGCTTGGCTTTGTCGTAATTACGGCTTTGTGGGATGTGTTAGCAGGGCAAGGACACTGGGCAGGGGTTAATGAGAGTCCTAACGGCCTAATGAGGGCCTAACGAGCTCTGTGGATCGGGGACTAATTAGGCAGGGATGGAGGGGAGAAGGCCTGTGGGATACAGGCAGCCCCACTGCCTGCATAGGGGAAGTTATGGGGTGCTTGGCATGCCCTCTTTTAGTGAAAAACACCATTTTTCCACCCCCCAAAAATAGACCAGAGGGGTTTGTATGGCCCCTCCTGGGTTTATAAAGCCCGTAATGGGACAGCATGGGATTGGCTGGGAGCCCGGCTGGATGCACGGGATTGGCTGGGAATGTGGGTGGATGCGTGGGATTGGCTGGGAGCAAAGGCAGGTGGCAGCACGGGATTGGTCAGAAGCACAACTGGCAGAGCGGGATTGGCTGAGGGTGCAGCCCCATAAGTGAGGGCTGCCCCATAGGGGAGCAGGGTGGGATGGGGATTTGGGGGACGATGCTGTAGGGCTGGGGATGCTCCGTGCGGACAAGGCGACCCAAACAGGGAGCAGCCCTCAGATCAGGGCGCAGCCCCCCATCCCCAGGCGATGCTCTGCCTCATCCTAGTTGCAAACTGGGTCGATCCTGTGATGCTGAGCAGGGGGATGAAGACAACGAGACACCACAGCACCCCACAGACCCATTGGATTGGGGAGCAGCGCAATAAAACCACCCCAGCTGGTGCTCACCTCCCCCTCGAGGGCGCTCCCCTCCTCCCCCCCCCCCCAAAAAAAAAAAAAAGGAAAAAGATTTGGGATCCATCTGCAGCACAGGAGCCAATGCAGGCGGGGATTACCCCACTGCAGCATGTGTGAGCATGCAGCATCCCTGCACTCCGGAGCTGCGCTCAGGGCATCGTGCAATGGGAGGGAGGAGGAGGAGGAGGAGGAGGAGGAGGAAGAAGAGGGACAGCGCTGGCCCTGAACACAACTGAGGCCCTGTTCCTCAGTTTCCCCAATGGGGACAAGCAAGGGTGACCACAGAGCTGGCTGTGATTTGCTGGAGGAGCATTATGTGCAGGGCCGTATCCCCGTGGGGGTTCTGTTGGAGTAATTATCGTTTGTGTAAGCGGCCGCACCTATAACTGAAAGAGCTGTGACCGAGCCCAGCTCGTGTGTGGATTCATCAAAACTGGGAGATCTGAGAGGGGGAGAAACTGCAGAGAGTGAGGTTAAAGGTTTCAGGGGGGCAAAATGGAGCTTTCCTTGGCAAAGTCGGGCATTATTGGCAAAACGGGGCGTTTTCAGTTCAACGAGATTTCTGCGTGAGGATGCTGAAACCAAAAACCGCGGGGTTGAGTGAAGGCGAAGCAAAGCGTGCTCCGTTCCCGTGGCGCCGGTTCTGCTGCAGGGTGCACGGAGGCGATGGATGGGGTGCAGTGTGGGACCCGACATCCGGGGATTTCCCACCCCCCTCTGCTGTGACATCGGCTCCGTTGGGTGCCAGCCCTGCGCGGCTGCTCTCTGCGCGGCTCCCTTTTGAGGGGGGGGGGGATTTTTAGGGGGGCTGCGCCAGCATCCCTGATGGCCTTGGGGCTTTTGTTTGGGAGCAGCAGCGCCTGGCTGTGCCCGGGGTCCAGCTGTGCGTGGGATCCAGCTGTGCCCAGCGTGAAGCAGCGCCCCGCATCCAGCTGCGCGTGGGATCCCGTGCCCATCATCCAGATGTGCCTGTGGCCCAGCTGCACCCAAGGATCCAGCTGTGCCCGCCGTCCAGATGTTCCTCAGAATCCAGATGTTCTCAGGATACAGCTATACCCAGAGGGGACCCCCCTGCCCTCCCTCCCCGGGTCCGTCTGTGTTCCCCAACCTCCAATTCTCTCATTTTCCTTTTGAGAAGGGAAAAGAGAAAAGAAAAAAAAGAAAGAAAGAAAGAAAGAAAGAAAGAAAAAACCATTAGGGTTATACAACCGCGTTAAATGTCTCCTGACGGACAAGAAAGGACACGAATCCAACCTTTCATCATTCCCACCCCCAAATAAATCCAGACAAGGTTCCTTTGTAGCAGCTAAGCTGAGACACCTTAACATTTCCCTGCTAGCAAGCTCCAAGTTTCTTTACTCACCATATATTTCCCCTGACAGTTTGTACAGATACTTAAGACACCATATAATTATCATCACAGCTAAAAGGCAAGGGGTGATTTATTTGTGACAAGCACCACCTTTCCACGATGACGCCACTGACACTTACACCGAGGGTTTTTTTGGCGTGGGGATGCAAAGCCAGGCTCTTTGCTCCTCAGTCTATGGGTTTTTCCCCCGTCCTCATCCTCTCCCCGCAGGCGTTTTGCTATGGGATGCTCAGATCCGGCCCTACGTTGCCCCCACCGCCCCCAGGCTCTGTTGGGTTTGGGATCTGGGGGTTTGCCCCCATCCCTTGGGCCGGCGCAGGGCTCGCTGTCTGCACGTCTTTTTGACTCTTGGCGTGTGAACAATGCACGCACTTATCTCAGTACTTATTTAGTGCCCAGCTCCACACCCTGAAATTGCCTGATTATAGCTTTCGGAGCCCGTGTGATGCATTGGGTTAGGCAAACAGATGTGCCAAGCGCTCTTGTTGAAAACCCACATCCAGGCAGCAGCTTTCAGCTCTCCAGGTTGTTCCCTTTCTTTTTTTTTTTTTTTATATCCTTTTCTTTTTTTCTCCTCCTCTCCCTCCCCCTTTCCCTTGCAGAAGCTCTAATAATTGCCTTCGCATCGCTCTCAGCGAGGGAAGGGCCGGGGAGCAGCACTCAATGCTTCAGCCACTTGCCAGTAATTTTCTCTGCAAGGAATGGGCCCCTCCGTAGCCAAGAACTCATGACTCTTTGGCCTGGTTGTCTCCTTGCCTGGAACAAACCCATCCCCTCGCCTCCGCCAGCCGATGCTGAGGCGGTTTTTCTCAACCCATGACCTCGTTAGGTTGCACGTCTCCACGCGGGGATGGTGAGCAAGGCTGGGCACGGTTGGTGCCTTCACCATCTTCTGCATCTCTGGGCCACCTCCCAAACCTGCCTCCATCTCCAAAGGGATTAAAAGAGAGGGCAGGGGGTGATTTCTGCATGGCAGGATGCCCTACCCTGGCCGTGAGGTGTGAGCTTGGCCAGTGTCCGGTTGGAGATGAATGGACACCTCGTGAGGGTCAACCTGGGCTGTCCGAGATGGACAGATCACGACTCGTCCATTGAAAGTAAATGCTTTTGTGGCTCTTGATTGAGAAGATAAAGGCTTACCCGAGGGGATAGGAAGAGATTTGGCAGGAGCCTGTTGTTCCTCCAGGTCCTCCACCCAAGCCAGGCTTCCGTTCAGCCTTCATGATGGGATGGGGACGGCACGGTACAGCATGAGATGGGGTGGGCTGGGGTGAGTCGCCCTTTGGGATCCCAAGCCAATGAGTTGGACATCCACTCATTCGTGCGTGGGTCGTCCCCATTCAGCCCTCAGTTACCACCGTATTTCAAGGATGAGGATGACGGTGGCTGATGGATGCTCCCCACTGTATTCCTCCTCCCACCCTACGGTGCCACCACAGCTCCTACTTTCCTTCCCCCCCCTCTCTTTAAGAAGCCACGGCTCTCTCCCTCCCTCTGCCGTGCTGGCTCTAACCCTGCCTGCCCTCCCTTGCCCACTCTCACGTGCACCGACGGGCTCAGACAACTCCTCTCCCAGCAGCAGCTACCGCAGCTTTTTGAGTCACCGCCACGTTCCCATGTGCTCCGGAGAGGACGGGATTGCAACGCTCAGCTCAGCACCTTCGCCTCCCATTTGCATCAGCGATCTTCCCTCAGAGTGGCAAACTAATTCCCTTGGAGTGCTGAATTAATTCCCTTGGAGTGCTGAATTAAGCCCGTATATCCCAGCTTAGCTCCAGAACAGAGCTCTTCCCTGCCCCACCTCCAGCTGGCTCTAAAAGCTATTCGAAAAATGCCCTGGAATCAAACCAACTCTCTGTGGCACATTAAATACATGAATAAATGAAGATTCCAAGGCAAAATTTAAAAGGGGAAAGCCTGCTCCCCGCAACGGGACCGGGGCAGTGTATTCCTATGGGGGTCCACAAATGAGAGGGGTGGATGGAACCCTCCTTCACTTGACGCAAAATGCCACCAGGCTGTCACCCTGTGGCCCACTGGGACGCTGCGTGTTCAGGACGGTTCCCCCTGGCTTTCAGCATGGCAGCAGGGAGCACGCCAAGGACAATTCACCTGCACTATCTCGGGTACCGATCAGCCGTGATTCACCCCCTGCAGGTGCCTCTTCCTCCCCTCTGATTATAACGGAGCATTTGCTATCTCAGCTTTATCGCAGACCGGTCCAACCTGTGCCACTGCTTCTCAGCTCCTCTTTCAGGAACGATCCAAGGGACAAATCGAGGAAAATGCTGAGAACGACCACCTACATTAATGGTAACCAAAGCCCAGTGCCGAGTTCTGCGCCAGGAGGATCTGATCCAAGGTGGCTCAGAGCACCGAAGGGCCTTGGAGGTGTGATAACAAAAAACCCCTCATTCTTCTCCTCCCCAAAAGCACTGGGGCGCCTCCATCTCTTTCAGCTGGACGCCTCTTGGGAAGGACCCCATCTCAATTGCCCCGGGTGCAGCGTGACGTGGTGATGCACACAGCATGAGATCGGGGATAAATGTGGGAGTGCAGGAGATGTCCCACCTACACAGCCCTCACTCTTTCCCCACGGGAACAGAGGACTGAAGGGCAGAGGTTGGCTGAAATTGTGGTGGAGAGGAGCGAGGTGTCCTGCATTGCACGCCTGTGGCTTTGCGGTGAATTCTCCCCAGCCCTGTGTTGTTCTTGGCCCAACCTGCGGGGCCAGCAGGGAACCGTAGCTGCGTGCACAAAATCTGCCTGCTCCCAGAGGCTCTTCAAATAAGAAAAATAAAACACCCAACGCCAGCACGGCAAAAGCAAGGAGAAAGACCTTGTGTGGCAAAACCACATGTTTATAGCCCTCAGGCTTTGACAGCTTGTTGGCTTTAGAGCCTTTCTAGCTCCAGAGAAATAGGAGGCAGCCAGCTCCCAAAAAGATGTCATTGCCAGCATCTTCAGAGACACATTTTTGGCAGGCTGGCTGATGAAGACAAGCCTTGTGTCACCACAAAGAGCTCCTTGGCTGCCCACAGCTGGCTTGGACTTCCCTGTTCTCCTCCAAGGCTTTTCCCTTGGGGAAGGGTGCTGGAATGCAAGGAGGAATGTGAGAACCTGAGCCCATGACCGCGTTGAGTCATGGCCATGGGAGATGACCGCGGGCCGAGCTGCCGCCCGAGCCTTCGGCCTCTGCTCACACTGGTGGTTTTCTGCCTTGTTTTGGTCTCCCTGAGTGGAAATCCTCCTCTTGACCGCCTGGGGTCAGAGGGAGCCTGCAGAATTTCAGGCTTTGACGGGAGGAAGCGGAGGTGTGAAGTCTCCTTGAGGTCATGAGTTTGGTTGGACCCGAAAGGAGAGATGGATCCAACTGGAGAGCGAGATTTTGTGTCCTGCAGGACACTCGTGGGGCTGCAGGAGTCATCTTGAGATCCTCAGCTGCCCTGTTCTGGGTTGAAGTGTGTGACCCACACCGCAGCTGTGGGCAGATGGTTGCTGTTCCCATTCGTAGGTACAGCATTCTACGTTTTGATGCTCCCACACCACATCTGGTGGCACTGCATCTTCATGGGATGCTGGGGCCAGAGAGTTCTGAAAGGACCCTAAAGGAGATTTGGGAAATCCATCAGGAGAAGCAATGCCAGGGCAACGGCAGCACAATCTCATATCTGGAACTACTTTTAGGGTTTCTGCACCGTGGTTTTGTCTATCCCAGCTCTGTACTGTCCCTTTTATGCCAATGGCTGGCTGAAAAACTCCTCTGCATCCCATCCCATCCCATCCCATCCCATCCCATCCCATCCCATCCCATCCCATCCCATCCCATCCATCCCATCCCATCCCATCCATCCATCCCATCCCATCCCATCCCATCCCATCCATCCCATCCATCCATCCCATCCCATACCATCCCGTCTCATCCCATCCCATCCCATCCCATCCCATCCCATCCCATCCCATCCCATCCCATCCCATCCCATCCCATCCCATCTCATCCCATCCCATCCCATCCCATCCCATCCCATCCCATCTCATCCCATCCATCCCATCCCATTCCATCCCATCCCATCCCATCCCATCCCATCCCATCCCATCCCATTCCATCCTATCCCATTTCCCTCCGTTAATGTATATTTTATTGCATTCTCCATCCTTGGAAGCTCTCAAGACCAGAATAGACCAAACCCTGAGCAAATTGTCCCCATAGCCGACCCTGCTTTGAGCAGGAACTTGATCTGGAGGCCTGTGATCCCACCCAGCTCAAATTCCCCCTGATCCAACCCAGGCCCAGCCTTGATTTCCCTCTCACCCCTGCACAGCATCCTAAACTATCCAACACCACACTGCACATCCGAGCACTCTGCAGAAGCTGTTGCACAAGCAGAAGGGTGAGCAGCATGAAGACCTAAATAAAAGACACAAAGCCCTCCTCTGTCCCCCAGGGGCAGTTCAGAGCCACCTCAGCCCCAGAGGCTCAGTCTCATTTTGGGGATTGCCTGGCACAGGGCCCTGCCTCGTGGTCGTGTCGGGCTGAATCAGCTCAGGGCACTGCTTCTCCCGACATGCCTAATTGATACCTTTGGGTCCAAGGTGTCATTAAAACGCTTGGATAATCGCTGCGGCTGCAGGAGCCGGACTGTCAGTTTATGGAGAGTGATTAATGCACCCGAAATCCAGCGTGGGGTTGTGGGCGTGGGGCGGGGGGCTGCAGGGGGATAGGAACCCCATGGGAGAGAGATCCTGGGGTGGGGGCATCCCTGGGGGCTCCATCTCGGCACTCCCCCCCCACCTCCTCAGGCTGCCCACGCTGCTTGGGAGCTGTGATGACGACTTTTCATTTAATCTTTGTTTTATTAGCATCAAACAGCCGGAGTCTTGTAAGTACATGCGTTCTCCCATTGACGCGGGGCAGCCTTTGATGCTGATTTACAGTGGCGAGACGCAGCTGATCCATAATTGTGCCCTAAAAAAAGGGGGATATTAAGGCATTAAGGGCATTTCTGCAAAGCCAAGGGATCCACTCCCCCATTTCTACCGCGCTTTGCTGCGCTTCTCCTAAGGAAGAGAGGATGGGAAACCAGGGGTTCACGCCGCCGCGTCCTGGGGGGGTGAAAACTCCACTGTGAAAAGGAAGGAAGTCTGAAAAAACATTTCTTGCCTGCCCAAAATTGGATGGATGGAAAGTGAAATTCAGTCACCCAAAGGAGAGGGGGAGGATGCTGAAGGAGACCCTCTGTGCATCGTTTTGTGCTGTGTGGGCTCCTCAGTGCTGCAACATTCCCTGGCAAAGGAGAGATGCCCTGGGACACAGGGCAGATTGAGCTACAAGCCTTTATTTTCTGCTTAGCACCAAGCGAAGCTCTGCAACAAGTAGGTCAGCCTGCAGCATCCATGAGAATCGCTCCGGGACTGGGTGCTGGCAGTGAGGAATGGGGTGCAATGGGGCATTTTTGGGTGCACAGGAACCCTTCTGGGGCTCTTTGGTGTCTTCTTGCCATTCATCCAAGAACAACCCATACCGACACCCCTCCACACGCCGTATCTCACTGCAGAACCCCCGAAGGGGGATGGGGAAATGGAGGCACGATGCCTGAATTCATGGCAAGGCAGCGGGACAGCACAGTGCAGCGAGTTGGTCACGGATGGGGAACCAGAGGCGCGAGGTGAGCAGCGGGTGACACGACATCACGAAATCCATCTGGCATCCCAGAGCTTTTGCTCCTTCCTCATTTCTCCCCTCCCCTCCTCTATTGTTCCCTCTCGCTTCTTCCGACGGATCGTTGGCTGAAGTCAGAGATCCCCCGAGCGATGAGCTCATGGACCCGGGGATGTGGGGATGTGTCACCTCCTGGGGTCACCCCCAGCCAAACCCCGCGGGGCTGCGCCTCACCTGGCGGCGCCGGGCCCGGCTGCATCCAAAGGCAGCGGATTTACAGCTGTCGTCACTCACTGTCAAATTAACAGCTGAGGCAAAACAAGGAGAAGGAGCTGCACGCTTCCTCGGTCCCCATCCCTAATTTCTTCACTGTCTTTCTATTTTTTTCCCCCATAAATGCTCCCCTGGGTTCCCCTTCATCTCAAAGCAGAGCTCTCAGGGCAGGACCATCCCGTTCGGGACACCCATCCATGCAGAACCCCCCTGCCTGCGCCGCGCCAGATTTATCCCCGCTTCGAAACATAAATGTCAAGTGATGGGGCTGCGTAAATTACTTTTAATAAGAATAATGCCGCGTCTCGCTGGCACATTAATGCATGTATTACCCATGCTGAGCGTGGAGGGCTCGGCGGGATGCTGAGCGCTTCGTACTCTTCTCAAAATGCTCATCAGAGGGAAATCAGCGTCGCCCGCCCGCAAAGTGCAGCTCAGTGCCTCGGTGTTGGGTACAGCGAGCGGAGGGATGCGCACAGCGGGGTGCTCATATCCCTTTGGGAATAAAACCTGCATCCTATTGGAATAAAACCTCCGTCCCATTGGGACACGAAGCCTGCATCCCATTGGGAATAAAGCCTTTGTCCCATCGGGACGCAACGCCCTGATCCCATTGGGATCCATTTCTTCCCTATGACACAAAGCCACACTCAGCCCTCACTCTCCCCCCACACCCAGGCAGATTTCCAGCCCTCCTCACTCCCACCTTATCCAAACACCCGCAGGTACTGCGGCCCCTTCCACCATCCTCCCGTGTCAACCCGCTCTGAATGAAGGCCTTTGACACTGTTGAGCCTTCTTTACGCTCTGAGCAGTTTGGAGAGTGTTTTTCTTGCCACAGCCGCATGCACCGCTGAGGCATGAGCTCTGCTGCTGCCTCATTGCGTTCACAGGCTGGAGGGCTTCGGGAAGAGATGGATTTATGGTTCCCTAAAAGTGATTTATGCTCCGAGCAGAGCAGCCCGGTGGAGTTCCCCCACGCACGCACACCTCCCCTCTGTTGAAAGTTTTAAGATGAATTCACAAAAAAAAAAAATACATACATAAAATAAAAACAGGGCACCCCCCCCCCCCCCCCAACCCCCTCCACAGCCCTCCAACTGCCAACGCTGCGGCTATAATTACCCAACCTGTAATCAAGGTAATTTGCATCCAGCACGACCCAACGTTGCACATGCCCAGCTGAATTTTCCATCCCGCTGCAATCCTGCAGAGCAGGGCAGAAAAATTTTTATAAGGAAAATCCTTCTGCCACGTCATGGTGTTGCTCGGGGGTTGTGCAAGCGGACGGCGCTGGGATGGCGGCTTCACCATCTCTGCTCAATTGGAAGAGGAGTTTTGCAACATGCTTTCTCCCAGGGGATGTAAACCTGTGGGGCTGTTTTCCCTTTTGCTGCAGAGCTCTGTTAGGAGCAGGGAGGGTGATCTGGGCGCGTCCCTCTGCCTGCTCCAGTTGGGTTGAAGTGTTATTTCCAACTGATGTCGTTCCGAGCCATCGTGGCTCCATTGTGGGGTTTCTCCCCTCTTTGGCACCAGCCTGCCTACAAAACCTGCACCGAATCCATCTACGAGTTCTGCAAATTTGCTCTGTGCTCCGTGTGTGTCCATGAGAGCCCACAAATAAATCCCCCCTTGATGTCTCTGAGACCTGTTGGCCACATTAATATCAGCACTGAGCTAAAGGTCTCCAAGGTAATTACATTCCTGCAGTGTTGATGTAACCGGGTGAAGGCACAGGGCAGCATTTCAGTCCCGGGGAGCCCTGGGTGAGCTCCACACCAGCACAACCTTTGGATCTTCCCTGCTGGAGTGAGACATTAATGCTGCCCGAAGACCGGAGGAGAGCGCACCCAGAGCGCGCACCATGGCAAATGGAAAATCCATTTATCTGGGGCTGCTTCAGCGTTAGCAAGGCTCTGTTCGTAGAGACAAGCTGTGAATGCGCTGGAAAAAGCATTTCCTCCATCCCAGGACTCATGAACGGCTCATTCCCTGCTGCTGGCTCAAGTAGCACCCAAAAAACACGTGTACCACATCTTGGGGAGCATTCACCCAACATCGAATTCACCCAGCGTCAGATTCACCCAAAACCGAATTCATCCAACACCAAATTCACCCCAAGACCAATCGATCTCCGGTGCGACGAGTTGGCCATAGCGTGTAGGATCCCACTGGGCACCCTATGGGGATGAAGACGAGCGCCCTCACGTCCCCTTCCCAGCACCCCGCTCTGAGTTGGACCACTACCAGAGCAGCAATGCGGAGCTCGCTGCAAGGAACAAGCTGCCAGCTCCACCCCAGCTCATAAATCAGCATCCGTCCCACGGCCCCATGTTATCATTCATCTCCACGTCCACACAAATCACTGCAGCTGATGGCTGCCGTCTGCAGAACACCACTTTTTGCCGGATAACGTGGCATTAGGAGCTGGAGGGAGAGGCCGTTTTTAAAAGCTGACAGTAAAGTGTTTTACAGGGTGGCTGGTAATTTATTTTAATATAAGTTGAGCGGAGGAATGACAGGGGGAAAGTGAACGTGCTGCTTCCCGACTTTCTGCCAATTGAGTTGTTTTGCCGGACAATAATTGGCGGTTTCAGATCCGAAATCTCTTTTCTCTGTGCATTTCTTTACAACGGCAACAGCTGCTGCACCAGGACGAGGAGAACCTGCTCAGCTTCCTTGGATGGGAGATGATTTGGGTGGTGACGGGGAAAGGGAGTCTTGGCAGGAGTCTCATGTTGTAGAACAGGGAATCGGGGTAGCAGGGGTGGAAGAGCCAAAGCATCTCACAAGGCAGGCAGAATGGTCCCAGCGTTGGCCTGGCTCGTGTCCCACCTGGTGGGACCAAGATCATCCACAGCTCTGTAGGATGAGCTCCTGGCTTGCTGGAATCAATGGGAGAATTTGTGGTCTGCTCCCAGTTGGTCTCACATGGCTTCGATGTCCATGGCTGAACCACAGCAGTGCTTTGGACCGGGGTTCCTTTGCCCCAAATGAGAAGCAGCGTGGGAAATAGGGGGCAGAGCTGGGCTGTGCAGCACGCTGTGGCTCCTTCCCAAAAGAAAAGAGGGGGTTCCTTCCCAAAAGACGCAGAGGAAAGTTATTTCCAGTTCAGATGCAGTTCCTGCAGGATGCCTCACGACACCCAACCGCATCCGTGCTGCTCTTCCATTGCGCCCGGCTTGATGGGCACCTCCAAAATCTACAGGGCGAGTCGATGTCTTCTGCTTGATGAATAGACATAAGTGGCAAAAACAGGTAAATTTTGCTGCCTTTATCAGACCACCAAAGCATTTCCCAGAAGAGGAACCCCTGGCCTCCATTAGCTCATCTCTGAGTACGGTCCTGCAAGCTTATAAATTTTTCAAATGCAGAATCTCTGGGGATGGCTGATGAAATACAGCCCTGGTTGCTGAAAAAGGAAAGAAAGGAAAGAAAAAAACAGAAGGCATTTAAATCTGTTGCTCGTAGAGAATGTGGAATCTCCAGTGCTGGAAGACCAGCTCGGGCAAATCTCCATCACAAGGAGCCAAGTGGGTGACTTGGATCCATCCCATCCGCTGTAGCTTCAGGATAACGTTCCCTTGGCTCTGGTGAAAGCGCTCTCCTCCTTCATGGGCTTGGTTGGATTTTACAAGGCTGAAAAAAGGCTCAGTAAACATTTTGAGAGCCACATGATTCCCAGTAACCCCACATCTACCCTTCAGACTGTGGTAAAAACACCCTCTATCAGAAAGTCCTTCAGCCCGAGTGGCTGGGATGCTTTGCCAGGGAAATCACTGCCATTATCTCCATTTTATGGAATGGGAAACTGGGGCACTGAGAGCAGAAATGACACGGCTGAGGTCAGCAGCAAGCCAGCAACAGAGCCAGCAGTGAGCAGGCAGCAGATAAGCAGCGGTGGGATGGTTCAGGACTCCCAGCCCTCTCCAGAGATGGATGAGCTGCAAACTCAAAGCTCTCCAGAAGCTGTGGCTGCTCTCTGGTCTTCACCTTGGCTTTCTGCCTTTCGGTCTTGATGGGTATAACAGCATCCAATCTTTTCCCTTGAGGAAGGATGTTGTGGGGATTAGGAATGTGCTAAAATAATGGTGTTGGTGGGCTCAGTGGGCTTTGCCCTCTCCTGACCATATGCATCATTGCAACTTTGGGGATCTGTAAGCTGCGGGGAGGAACAAGAGCAAAAACCCCCGTAGATACACACTGCTTTACCTTCTCCCCCACAAATACAGCTCAGTCCCAGATGTGAGAAGAGACAGATCCAGGGAGAGAAGGGAGGGAATGGGTTTTGCAGATGTTACAGCAGAAGACATTTTTTAAAGAGAGATACAAGCAGACGGGGGTCGGCAGATCGTTCCTATTCTGGGTTTGTGAAATGCAGTGGGCAGCCGTGCGCTTCGGGAGGATCTTTATCTCTGCAGTGTCTGCAGCTCAGTGCATTTTTTCTTTGGCAAGAAGAAACACGGTGTGAGCTGTATGGCTCATCCCCAGGGCTTACTCATGGAGTCCCAGGGTGGTGTCATCCACACACAAACAGAAAACTCCCCTGTCCGACTTTCATCCCAGCGTGATGACGGGGGCAGATTCAGCTGGCTTTGCTTCCCAAGCGTGTTCAGTCCCCAGAAATCCCACTTGGAAAGAAAGGCTGAGCAACCCCATAGGAGAGGGCTGAGACCGCCAGTAGCAAGCCAAGCACGCTGTGCACGGCACCATGCAGACATGGAGCCAGCGAGGAGCTGATGGTCACACAAGGGTTCGTTAAACCCCGTTTACACCCCAAGTCGTTGCCTTGGACCAAAGGTGGGGCAGCACGGATCTCTTTCGCCTTCTCACAAACCACAGAGCCGAGGGTTTGCGTGGCCCAGATCCTGGGCACCCTTTGCTTGGGTCGATGCCATCGGATGCCTGCGGTGCTGCAGAACTGGTTGGTGTGTTTGACCAGCCCCAGCAAATGAAGGGGTGCGTTTCCTTTGCTGTCCCCTCATCTGACACTACTCACCCTAATCCGGCGCGGTGACGCCAGCAGCGTTCTGCTGGGAGGAAGCGCCGTGCGAAGCTTTGCTTCCCAAAGCTCCCAGGGTGAGATCCTGATTCCCAGGATATGACTGTTTCAAGGCAGGTTCTGCTCGGCACCTGATGCCTCCTGGGGCAGCGGAGCTGATGGCCCTTGGGATGCGCATCCCCACCACCAGCACACCCGGCTCCGTTAGGTGCTGAATGTGATGCTCTTTGAATGCCCACACATCTGGAGCCCAAAGCTGCTGCTGGATTTCCCCGCTTCTGCCCAGAGGAACTGCGGGTGGCCCAAACCCTGGAGGTTCTCATGGCCATGGGTGGGACCTTGGGTACCAGATCTGCTGCCTGTTGTAGTGTCTGGCAACAAGCCCACGGCGGGGGGTTGGGACTGTGTGATCTGTGAGGTCCCTTCCAACCCAACCATTCTATAATATTGTGATTCTGTGGCCTCTTGCTCTCCTGTTTTCACCTCCCCACACTGATGCTCCAAAAGAAGTTGAGTTGAGTTGAGTTGAGTTGAGTTGAGTTGAGTTGAGTTGGAAGGGAAGGGAAGGGAAGGGAAGGGAAGGGAAGGGAAGGGAAGGGAAGGGAAGGGAAGGGAAGGGAAGGGAAGGGAAGGGAAGGGAAGGGAAGGGAAGGGAAGGGAAGGGAAGGGAAGGGAAGGGAAGGGAAGGGAAGGGAAGGGAAGGGAAGGGAAGGGAAGGGAAGGGAAGGGAAGGGAAGGGAAGGGAAGGGAAGGGAAGGGAAGGGAAGGGAAGGGAAGGGAAGGGAAGGGAAGGGAAGGGAAGGGAAGGGAAGGGAAGGGAAGGGAAAAGGAAAGGAAATACTTCCTTTAATGCTAGAAATTGAATGCCCTGGTAGCAAACACCCGTAAGTTCCTTCTCCAGCATTTGTTTTGGAAAGTGTTGTTGCTAAACATGAACTGAGGGCCAAAACCACCTGGGTGTCAATTGGTCCAGACCCAAACAGGAGCCAGTCTGCCCGACACCAGCAGCACTTTTGGCTGAGGAAGGCTCCTTGCTTCCTGGTGCTTCCTGCTCTCAGAGCTGAGACGCTCCTGCAAGATCTCCCCTCACCCAGCTTTGGCCAAGCCTGCATTTTCCTGTCTGTGTGCTCAGGGGTTGACTCCTGGCTTAGTCAACCCAGCAGAAATCCTCCTTTTGGCTCTAGCATCAACCAGGAGGATCCACGTGTGCATTGAAGAATAAACCACTTTAAATTGCTGGATTACGGAGGGAATTTAGCTTTGATTTCTGCAGACTCTCTCCTCACTGCTCACCACAGATGGGGTAAATCAGAGCCCCTAAGACGAGTCAGGACTTATTGGGACAGGTCTTGAACTGCTAATGAAACTCAGCAGGGAAAGTGGATGGAATGGGAAAGACAAGAGTGGGAAGCGTGGATGGAAGGGGCTGACTGCACTGCTGTGTTGGGATGGGGTTCCTCCTGCATCCTGTTGGACCGAGCAGCTCAGTGCATCAGCCGCAGGAAGGGAAATCAAACCCTTCCGTGGGATTGAGAAGAGTCAAAATTCAAAGTAAAAACTGAGAGAAAATAGAAATAGTCATTAGAAGCGCGATATGATGAGGCCTTTGATGAAGAAATCTCTGCTTCTTTCTCCTCTTCTTCAGGTTGAAAAGCGCTGGGCAATGCAGGGGGGGAGTTTTGCCCCCATCCTCACCTCTCCCGTTTCCCACTTCTTTCCAAAGGGACCAATTTTCAAAGGACTCTGCCCAAATTCCGTGCCCTGAAATGCAGAGGGATGGAAGATTTCATTCACATCTTTAAGAGCCAACGATTTCATCCCTGCTCGGCTTGAGCACCACGGAGGCTTTGGGGATGGATGGGAACTTCTGTGCCATTCCCCAGTGATTCTCAGTCCTTTGGGAATGACATCCTTGGCCTGGAAGTCACTCAACCATTTGCTGCCATTTTCCCCTCCGCAGACTCGGAAAATGTTGCTCTAGTGATGGAAACAAATGATACGAAAATGTCCCAGAGAAGGGGAAAAAGGCTCAAATTTAGGGGGGGAGGGGGGAGAAAGGTCTGAGAGTATTTCCAGAGGCAGTGAGTCATGGGAAAATCCGTTGTTTGACTGGAAAGAAAAAAAAAAAGAAAGAAAATTATCCATGCAAGACATGACGGAGAGGGAAGGTTCCCTCAGCTCTGCCAACTGGAAGCAAATTTAGTTGTGGGTGTGTAAGTGGGCGATTAATTTAGTTTGTTCATCAGTTCACATAACCACCGCCAACCTCTGCATCCGCACCCAGCCCGGCTCCTGCGATGGCTCTCAGGGTTCTCCCATCCATTTCCCATCCATCTCTCCATGTCCCCTCATCCTTTTTTTATTTCTTTTGAATTCTTTTCACCCAAACCTGCCCTCTTGGCCGCAGCGTTAACAACAGGCACCACCTCCAGCCATTGATCCTACATCAAAACCCCCATCTGGGCCAAGAGGGAGCTTGGTTTAAGCCCAACGGAGGCCCCATTTTTCCCACCTAGAGGGCGATTTCAAGCAAGCGATTTCTCTTCCTGTTGATTCGTTCCGTTGTGTTGGATTTGGTGACGAATTTAGGAGGTGGGGGCTGAGCCTCAGCACTTTGCAAGGGTTGCCATTATTCGTGGAGGGCGGTGTGTAGAGCAGAATCCATCTCTGCTCACACGAATGGAAGGGGACCACAGCCCCACCACCACCATCGGGTGGTGAGAAGCAAAGCAGTTCCTCTCCCCAAAACGAAGCCAAAGGAAACAGCTCAGAGGTCCCTGAGCTGGAAATGTTTCATAGGAAATCAGGTTTTTTTGGCAGCTGGGGGAGAAGAAAGGGAGAAAGTGCAGCAACCGAGAGTCAAGTGGAATCTTCCCACCGAGAAATAATTTATCCAAGATTTCATCTGCAGGCACATCCAAAAGCAATTACACGAGCCTCGTTACCATTATTTATTGAACCACCCCCTCTAGCTAGAGAAAAAGCAAAATACATAACTAGGAGGAGAGGAAAAGGCCTCTCATAAAAATACTTGAAAATCCTCAAGGGCTGCTGGATGGTGTAAATGGAAACAGCAAACGGCGCTGGCAAGCAAACGCGATCCTGAGGGATATCAGAGATAATGTGGAAAACGTGCTGTGAAAGAACAGCAGGGGTGAAGCACTGGGTGCTGCTGCAGGGCCACCACGTTGCCTTCCATCACCACGAGAGCTTTGGAGAGCATGGAGAGCAGCAGGAGGGTCCAAGTTTTGCACGTGGAGAAACCTGGGATGGATGGAACGATGGATGGAGAAGTGCTCCCGAAAAAGGGGCAGATTTGCTGTTTGTGTTGTTTTCTTCTGTGCTTTGATTGTTGTTGTTTTGTTAAAGAAAACTCGCGGCCAAAAGAAATGGGAAGAAATGAATTTAAAAAGGAATAGAAGGGGAAAAAGAAGGAAAGAAAGAAAGAAGGGAAGGAAGAAGGAAAGAATGAAATGAAGGAAGGAAAGAAGGAAAGAGAGAAGGAGAAAGAGAGAAAAGGGAAGGGAGGAAGGGAGGAAGGGAGGAAGGGAGGAAGGGAGGAAGGGAGGAAGGGAGGAAGGGAGGAAGGGAGGAAGGGAGGAAGGGAGGAAGGGAGGAAGGGAGGAAGGGAGGAAGGGAGGAAGGGAGGAAGGGAGGAAGGGAGGAAGGGAGGAAGGGAGGAAGGGAGGAAGGGAGGAAGGGAGGAAGGGAGGAAGGGAGGAAGGGAGGAAGGAAGGAAGGAAGGAAGGAAGGAAGGAAGGAAGGAAGGAAGGAAGGAAGGAAGGAAGGAAGGAAGGAAGGAAGGAAGGAAGGAAGGAAGGAAGGAAGGAAGGAAGGAAGGAAGGAAGGAAGGAAGGAAGGAAGGAAGGAAGGAAGGAAGGAAGGAAGGAAGGAAGGAAGGAAGGAAGGAAGGAAGGAAGGAAGGAAGGAAGGAAGGAAGGAAGGAAGGAAGGAAGGAAGGAAGGAAGGAAGGAAGGAAGGAAGGAAGGAAGGAAGGAAGGAAATCTCTTCCCATTCCCATTGGCGCTGAGAATACCCCCCAGGGCTGCTTTATCACCCTCATTATGACCATTATTTTCGTTGTCATTACCATCGTTTTCGTCCTCGGGAATCCCCGAACCTGGCGGAAAAGAACTCGACCGGGTTTGGAAGAAGGCGAGACAAAACCCAGGCACTTCTAGGGCACCAATAATGATCATAACAACCACAGCAACAACAGTAATGACAATAATGAACCCGAAGCCCGGCGAGTTTCCTTCTTTAATCAACGATCACCCACAGAAAGAGTGGCTGAGGAGGATCGAGGGCTGCTGTTCGTGTTTCTAACCCGAGATGCGCTCCGGCGGTGCGCTTTTCGCAGGTCCCTGCCGTTAGGATTCGCATCGAAATACGCGAAGGACGGACGTAGATAAAGGCACCCCCCCGAAAATAAGCCAACCCCGCATATCGTGGTGTTTACTTATGAATTTGGGGGGGGATTTTCTCTCCTGGAGGAAAAACCGCAGCTTTGAGCCTCGAGGAGCCGCTCAGGGTCTCGATGTCCACCTCAATTTTAAAGCAGCGTTTTAAACCGGTTTTATTTTCCGTGCTTTCCCCCTTTTCCCATCCGAAACTCCGCAGGGTCTCCTCTCTCCGACCCAAACACCGCTTTTGGGGAGAAAAGCGCCGATACAGGGGCATTTCACGGATTGTTCGCTGCCTAAGTGTCACCTCCGGGAGATGCACCCGTAATTACGGATATCCTCAATTCGAAACGCGGAGCTGCGCGCAGCGGAATGAAATCGTTTCAGTTCGGAGCAGCGTTAAATGAAGGGTTTGGGGTTTGGGGTTTGGTTGGGTTTTGGTTCTTTCCCTGGGCGCCGATTCGCTGCGATGTCGCGCGTTGCAGAGATGGGAAGAGAAAGGGGAGAAAAGAATTAAAAAGAGGGGGAAAGGGGGGAGAAAAAGGGAAAAGGGGAGAAAAGGAAGGGGGGAAAAAGGGGGGGAAGGAAAAAAGAAAGGAAAAAGGGAGAAAAAGAAAAAAAAGGAAAAATAAGGGGGAAATGGGAAATAAGAGGGGAAAAATGAAAAAGGAAAGAAAAGGGGAAAAGGAAAGAAAAGGGGGGGAAAGGAAAGGGAAACTATTTGGAAAGGGGGAAGGTGTCTAAAACAACAAATGGGCTGGAAAATTTGGGTGGAAAAGCCGCGTTGATTTGGAGAGGGAGGAGGTGGCAAAGAAATCGGGGGCGGATCTGGGGGAACCCAAAGGCGCAGAGAGAGAACGGGAAGCAAACAGCGAAATGAGCCTCTGAGGGGGGAAAAATAACAATTAAATTAAATTAAATTAAATTAAATTCAAGGAAAAAGCGGGAGGACAAAGAAGAAAAAACAGAGAAGTGAAGAAACGGAGTTCGGACGGCGCTGGGCGGCCGCCCCTCGAATTCCTCCCCTCTCTTCGAACTGTGGCCAATTTTTGCCGGGTTCAAAACCTGGACGGAAAGCAGCTTTATTTTCCTTTTCTTGATTCTACGTTTTCTTATTTCATTTCATTTCATTTCATTTCATTTGGGGCCCGAGTCGTTGCACGGCGCTGTGTAATTATTCCCCCACCGCCGCTGGTTTTTTATTTCTTTGGGCATCTGAGAGTTTCAGCGTTTAAACGCATCGCCCGGAGCGTCTTTGCCGTTAATTAAAGTGCAAAATCTCTGCCAGATATCCCAGAGCGATGCGCGGCTCCCCCGCAGTCCCCTATCGCATTAGCGCATGTTAATGCTCAATTAACACGCTTATCGCACTTCATTAGAGCCAGGAGGATCCGCTCTGCCCCAACCTCTGCCAGCTCCTCTTTGTGACGAGGGGCTGCGAACCGGATGGGGTCCGCCGGGATGAACGGGTTTGGGATGCGGGGTCCCAACAGCGGATCGGCCCAGGGAGGCTCCGAGGTTTTGCTACTCAAAAGTCCTGAATAAAACCAGAAAATCGTCGATTTGGGTTTGTTTTCCTTTGGATCCTTCTGGGATCCGCCGTTCCCATCGTGCGTCATCGTATGGAGCACACGTGTGTGCAGATGTGTGTGCGTGTCTGCGTGTGGGGGGGGGTCGTGTGTTCATGTGTGCATGTGTGTGAGTGGGGGGGGATTGGGAGGCTGAAAGGATGGAGGGAGGGAAGGGAAGGGAAGGGAAGGGAAGGGAAGGGAAGGGAAGGGAAGGGAAGGGAAGGGAAGGGAAGGGAAGGGAAGGGAAGGGAAGGGAAGGGAAGGGAAGGGAAGGGAAGGGAAGGGAAGGGAAGGGAAGGGAAGGGAAGGGAAGGGAAGGGAAGGGAAGGGAAGGGAAGGGAAGGGAAGGGAAGGGAAGGGAAGGGAAGGGAAGGGAAGGGAAGGGAAGGGAAGGGAAGGGAAGGGAAGGGAAGGGAAGGGAAGGGAAGGGAAGGGAAGGGAAGGGAAGGGAAGGGAAGGGAAGGGAAGGGAAGGGAAGGGAAGGGAAGGGAAGGGAAGGGAAGGGATGGTGAGGTGGATGAATGGAGAGATGGATGGATGGAGGAATGGTGGGAGGGAGGGAGAGAGGGAGGGAGAGAGGGAGGGAGAGAGGGAGGGAAGGGATGAATGGAGAGATGGATGGGAGGGATGGAGAGAGGGATGGAGGGATGGATGGAGGAAAGGAGGGAGAGAGGGAAGGAGGGAAGGAGGGAGGAAGAGAAGGATGGATGGAGAGATGGATGGATGGAGGGATGGAGGGAGGGATGGATGCAGGGAGGGAGGGAGGGAGGGATGGATGGATACCTATGCAGATGGATGTATGAAAGAATGAATGAAAGCATGGATGGATGGATAGACGGACACACAGACACGTGCTGCTGACTGCTAACATCTCAAAGGTTTGACTTTCAGGCTGTGCTTAGGATGGGAGTGGAAGTTGCCACCGTGGCCTGGTTGCTGGGATAGGGAGATGCATCCCCTCCTAAGGGAATCACCCCAGTGGTGACACCTTCCATTTTCCAGTGTCAGCTGGGATTTCATCCTGGTAAAGAGTGGGGGCTGGGGAGAGGGAAAATGCATTTATTGAGCAGAGCAGGCTGATAAATGCATCTGGATGGGCTGAGGTCGCTTTTTGGGGGGCTGCTTTGGGACTCAGAATTCCAGCAAATAGGGACCAACCAGTGCAGCACGAGCAGAAAATCCTACTCAGGACTGGCACAGGAGGTGGCCTTCGATCCCTGGTTGAACGTGGGGGAAGCAGAAGAGGAACGAATCTCCTTTCAATGGCAGAAGTTCGTCCCCACTCCAAAATGAAGAGCAGTGGCGATGATTTGGGGGCTTGGTCACCACACAAGGGGCAGAATTTGGGTTATTTGATGGGTAAACATCTCTCAAACGTTGTGCCCAGCTGAGGTCTGGGGGCTGAATGCCCTCTCTTGGGGTCTGCAGGCTCTCAGCTCAGATCATCCTCCACTTTCTCGGATAAAATCTGGTCTCCACCGCGGGCTTTGCGTTTACATTTCGGTGGTTTTGCAGCGCAGGTTTGCGGATTTTCATCCCCTTCGTGGCTTCGCCGAGGGGTGAAAATCGGATCTCCAAGCAAACAAACCGATGAGCACCGCTCAATTAGAGGCACAACGAGCACCTTTTGTGGCTCTGCTGCCCGCGGGGCCGCTCCAACCCCGCACAACGCACTTCCCATTCTGTTGCAATAAGGCACTGTTACCCCGCGCTCCCCTTCGCCCGTCCAAATGCATTCGGATGAAGAAAACCCCACGAACAACGCCGACGTTGCATTGGGTTCGGTGAAGGATGGCTGATGAGGCTCCAAAATGGGTGAATTTGGGGGGAAATGGGCTCTGATGTTGCGCTCCTCTTCCTCGGGCAAATCGGGAGCGGTGAAAAGGCTTTGAGATCTTGGCGCAATAAGGAGCGAAATGCTCTTTGCCCGCTGCTGGAAACACGGACGTGAAAATAATAACGAAAAAATCTCACCCCCATCCTCGTGGTTTTTTGGTTGAAAGGGGAAAAAGAAAACAAATAGGAGGAGAATGAATTTCTTAATGAATTTCTTGCAGAGGACGGAGCGCTGGCGGGGGTTGCGGAGGGGAATGGGATTCTCCCTCAAAAGAGACGGCGTTTGGTGTGAGAATACAGGACAGCAGCTCCTCTGTCGTTGTTCTCGGGTGATGAGGGAACGACCCGCAGAAACAAAGCGCCGAGGTTCGGGGCTGTTGCCGAAAGTCGCTCCGTTCGCTCTCCGGTGCCGCTTGCGATCCGACGCCTCGCGCAGCTGCTGTGGGCGATGCGTCCGAACGGGAATTCCGGGTTTTCCCGTTCATTTCCCACCCCATGAGGTTCATCTCCACCCGGCATCGCGGTCGGGCAGTGGGGAATTCGCTGCGCCTTTCGCCAAAGCGCCTTGATTTCCCATCGCCGTCCCGAAATGATCCCCCAAACTGCCCCGGGTTTCCACCTCCTCCGTCCCACGAAACGCCGATGGAATTCCTCCATCCCGTCTCATTTTTCGGCTCCTTTCCCGAATTTCTGTCCCGGTTATGGAGGGATTTCGCTCCGGAATTACATCCTTCGTTCCGGTGTTTGAGAGCCCGAATGGAACCCGAGGGAGGTGGGAAATCCCAGCGTGAATCACGGGCAGCAAATGGGGGCTGCGGGTTGGAGGGGTTGGGGTTGGGATGGGGATGGGAATAGAGTTAAGGGTAAGGATAAAGGATAAGGATAAAGGATAAGGATAAAGGATAAGGGATAAGGGATAAAGGTGAGGATAAGGATAAGGATAAAGGATAAGGGATAAAGATGAGGATGAGGATAAGGATAAAGGAGAGGGATAAGGATAAAGGATAAAGGGTAAAGGATAAAGGGTAAAGGGTAAATGATAAATGATAAAGGATAAAGGATAAATGATGATAAAGGATAAAGGATAAAGGATAAAGGATAAAGGATAAAGGATAAAGGATAAAGGATAAAGGATAAAGGATAAAGGATAAAGGATAAAGGATAAAGGATAAAGGATAAAGGATAAAGGATAAGGATAAAGGATAAGGGATAAAGATGAGGATGAGGATAAGGATAAAGGAGAGGGATAAGGATAAAGGATAAAGGGTAAAAGATAAAGGGTAAAGGGTAAATGATAAATGATAAAGGATAAATGATGATAAAGGATAAAGGATAAAGGATAAAGGATAAAGGATAAAGGATAAAGGATAAAGGATAAAGGATAAAGGATAAAGGATAAAGGATAAAGGGTAAAGGATAAAGGATAAAGGATAAAGGATAAAGGATAAAGGGTAAAGGGTAAAGGGTAAAGGGTAAAGGAAAAAGATGAGGATTAAAAGGATAAGGATAAGGATAAGGATAAGGATAAGGATAAGGATAAGGATAAGGATAAGGATAAGGATAAGGATAAGGATAAGGATAAGGATAAGGATAAGGATAAGGATAAGGATAAGGATAAGGATAAGGATAAGGATAAGGATAAGGATAAAAATAATTAACTGGAAAGTAAATAAATGGCTAGACATCTTCGAGGGCTTCGTCATCCCCCTCAGTTTGCCAAGGGAACTTTGTCGGGTCTCTTCTATTTTCGGGGTAGATGCAGAACAATACTGAGCACACGCACGGGAGGAGGAAAACGGAGTGCCAGCAGTCTGTGTGTCATCAGTGTGTGCTGAGCGTGGAGATGGGAGAAATCACGGGAGGAGGGAGGGATGGGTGGATGGATGGAGGGATGGATGGATGGATGGATGGATGGATGGATGGATGGATGGATGGAGGGATGGAGGGATGGATGGACAGAAGGAGGGAGGAATGGGGGGAGGGAGGGAGGGAGGGAGAGAAGGAGAGAGGGAGAGATGGATGGAGAGATGGATGGAGGAAGGGAGGGAGGAGGGATGGACGGATGGATGGACGGAAGGAGGGAGGGATGGATGGATGGATGGGGGGATGGATGGATGGATGGATGGATGGATGGATGGATGGATGGATGGATGATGGATGGATGGATGGAGGGATGGATGGATGGATGGAGGGATGGATGGATGGATGGATGGATGGATGGATGGATGGATGGATGGATGATGGATGGATGGATGGAGGGATGGATGGAGGGATGGATGGATGGATGGATGGATGGATGGATGGAGGGATGGATGGATGGATGGATGGAGGGAGGGATGGATGGGGGGGTGGAGGGAGGGAGGGAGGGAGGGAGGGAGGGAGGGAGGGAGGGAGGGAGGGAGGGAGGGAGGGAGGGAGGGAGGAGGGAGGGAGGGAGGGAGGGAGGGAGGGATGGGGAGATGGGGGGATGGATGGGGGGATGGGGGGATGGAAGGAGGGAGGGATGGAGGGATGGATGGATGGATGGATGGATGATGGATGGATGGATGGACGGATGGATGGATGATGGATGGATGGATGGATGGAGGGATGGATGGATGGATGGATGGATGGATGGATGGATGGATGGATGATGGATGGATGATGGATGGATGGATGGATGGATGGATGGATGGATGGATGGAGGGATGGATGGATGGATGGATGGATGGATGGATGGAGGGATGGATGGATGGATGGATGGATGGATGGATGGATGGATGGATGGATGGATGGATGGATGGATGGATGGAGGGATGGATGGATGGATGGATGGATGGATGGATGGATGGATGGATGGATGGATGGATGGATGGATGGATGGATGGATGGATGGATGGATGGAGGGAGGGAAGGAGGGAGGGAGGGAGGGACAGATGGACGGCTGGACAGCTAGTTGTACCACACAGACTTTACCCAATTTCATGTCATCCTCGTGTGAGTTTGGCAGCCCTTCAGCAGGGGGCTGTAGGGGAGCCCAGTGGCGACGCTCACCGCAGCACTCCGTTCTCCCCCGTTTTTTTAATGGTTCTTACTAACGAAGACAATCCTCCCGGCTCTGCATCACCCAAAGGATCCCCAGCGTTTTGGCCGTTCGCTGATTTCACTTTTTTTTCCCCCATTCCGTTGAGTTCAGCAGAACCCAGAGAGCCCCATCCCAATCCCTGCCTCCTATTTGTGCTGATGTGGAGCCGTGGGCAAGGAAAATGTGTTCATCTGGTGTGTGAGGGCAGAAAGAACCAGCGTGACAACACAGAAAGAATAATAATAATAAGGAAAGAAGGAAGAAATAAAAGGGAAAGGAGAAGGAGAAGGAGAAGGAGAAGGAGAAGGAGAAGGAGAAGGAGAAGGAGAAGGAGAAGAAAAAGAAAAAGAAAAAGAAAAAGAAAAAGAAAAAGGAGAAGGAAAAGAAAAAGAAAAAGAAAAAGAAAAAGAAAAAGAAAAAGAAAAAGAAAAAGAAAAAGAAAAAGAAAAAGAAAAAGAAAAAGAAAAAGAAAAAGAAAAAGAAAAAGAAAAAGAAAAAGAAAAAGAAAAAGAAAAAGAAAAAGAAAAAGAAAAAGAAAAAGAAAAAGAAAAAGAAAAAGAAAAAGAAAAAGAAAGAAGAAAATGGAAAAAATAGGAAATAAAAAAAAATGTAGGGGAAAAGGGCAAAAGAAAATAAGGGGAAAAAAACAGGAAAAATTGGAAGAAAGGAAAAAAATAGAAGAAAAAAAGGAGAAAGGGAAATAAAATGAAAGGAAGAGAAATTGGAGAAAGGAAGGAAAAAGGAATAAAGAGAAAGAAAAACCCACGTCGTAATCGGTTGGGATTATTATTATTATTATTATTATTATTATTATTATTATTATTACTATTGGTTAGAGGGGGGGGTTGCTGTTTTTTAGGGGGAGGATTTTGGTGGCTTTTCTTGACGTAATTCTCCACTTATTTCTCAGACGAGGGACCACAAAAGAAGGGGGAAAAACGGGGAGGTTTTTATTCTTTCCCATCTTCGAGGGGCAGAAAAGAGCATCGGAGCGGCGCGGGTCGCTCTGAACCTGAGAGGAGCTGGGATGAAAGCCGCTTTTGTGCCACCGATGGACCCAAATCCCCCCCTTTTTCCCCCAGCCCTTCCAATGGACCCAAATCCCCCTTTTCCAACCCTTCCAAAGGAGCTTTGGACTGAAATCCCTTTGATTTTTTCCCCCTGATGGATCCCAACGCTTTTCATCCAGCCTTTCCAACGCCGCAGAATCCCTTTCTTTCCCCCCAGCCCTTTGAATGGAGCGAAGTCCATTTTTTTCCCCCTTGTCCTTCTAATGACCGCAGCTCAAATAGAGCAAAATTCCCCCTTTTCCCCATCCTTCCCTCTGAGCAAAAGGAGACAGATCCCATTTTTTTCCCCCAGCCCTTCCAATGGATCAAAATCCCTTTTATTTGCCCCCCACAGACACAAAACCCTTCCCTGGCTGGGCAGCAGCTCCTTCCCGCTCCCACCAGCGCTGCTTCAACCCCCAAAACCTCAAATTCGCCATTTCACCCCTCAAAAACAGGGACCTCCCCCCTCTTTCCCCCCCCTTCCCCCAGGCGCTTCTCGCCGTTCGGATTTGGGGTGCGCCAATTAAATCCCTGTCATTAATTGCCGGCAATTCACGAGCATCACCCCCATCCACCACATCCAGGCCGGAAGGGGTGGGGGGGGGGAAGAGGTGGAAAAAGCAAAACCCATCCCACCCCAAACCCCTTTTTGGGGCAGAAAACACAGAGATCGTCCCCCCCCGCTTTGCTGCAGGGCTTTGGGGGGGTTTATTTCTGCTTTTATTTCCCTCCTCATCTCCAAAATTCCGCCCCTTCAAATCCCTTTTTTTTTTCGGTTTTGAGGCCACCGAAACCAACGGCGTTTTTTTTTCTCTCTCTCTCTCAAAGCTGTTTTTCCTTTTCCCCCTTTTTCTTCCCTCGCCGCTTTTATTGCAAGCGTGTTTTTTTCCTGGCGGATCCCCAACGCATCCCAGGTTTTCCATTGCAAGGTTCCCCCCCCCCCGGGCTCAACTCGTTGCTTTCACCCTCGCTGTGAATTTGAGGCACCGTTTGCGCCTGTGCTTCATTTGTATTAATCCGATCCACGCGGAACCTGGAGGGCAAACTTGGCTTCAGTTCGGTTTTACCTTTGGAAGTGAAATTCAGCTGCGTTTTGCTTTTGGAAACGTGGATAAATCTGGGAAAGGGCTCTCCGAGCTTTTCCAAAAAGCTTCGGGGGGGGTGGAATAGTTGGGGATTGAGTTGGACATCAACGGGCTGAGAAGGGAATGGGGGTTTTTTGGGGGGGGATCGAGGAAAGAAACCGCCCCGAGCGCACAGAAAGGGTCCGAATAATGTTTGTGGAGGGAAATAATGGTGATAAATAGAAATAAAGGAAGGAAGGAAAGGTTTCTTACATTGGCCTGGAGTTGGGCGTCCTTCGAAACGCATCTGGAGTTCATTCGGTACCGAAAGGGGGGGGGGGAAAGAGGGGGGGGTGAACACTGGATCGTTGCATCCCAAGGCCGGGAGGTGAATCCACGATCGTAGAGCTCCCAAATAAAGAAATAAGAGGCGATTAAAGAAATGAAACGCAATGAAAGAAACGAAGCGCAGATAAAGAAACGAAACGCAGATAAAGAAATAAAACGCAAATAAAGACGATAAAACGCAATTAAAGAAATAAAATGACTTTCGGGGAAGGAGGGGGGGGGGGAGGGGGGGAAAGAACCCGACCAAAGCCATCAAGTCCTCCAAGCACAAAGAGCCGTAAAGCACCCGAAGGACGCGGGGCCGTTTCCCATTCCAACCCCCCAAGAATATGAAGGCAGAGATGATGGGAAGCGATAATGGCCCTCCGGTTTGTTGACACCAACGGCACCAAATGGCCCTTTTCTTTTGTCGGGGCTTCGGGGGACCTCCTGTCTTAACTTGGAATTGAACTTGGACTTCCGACCAGACAGGGGCCCTAAATTGGGCCCGATATTTTATTTGTCTGTCTCCGAATCGCTGAGTCGGGCAGCGCGCCGGCTTGGAAATCATCACAATAATTAAGGATGGGGAATTGCTGGGACATTCCGCAGGGGTTGTAACAATAAAAAGAAAGAAAAGAAAATCCGTTTGTTTGGTTGTTTTGGGGGTTTATTTTTCCTCAAAATGCGGCGTGGCCGCAGGATGGACTCGGAGGTGTTTTCTCTTTGCCTCCTCCGCCTCTCAGCCTCGGCGTTTTGGGGGGAAAAAAGGGGGAAAATAGAAACAAAACACGGCCTCAAAGCCATAAGGTGGGAGGTTTGTGGCCTCGTATCCACGACAGGCGCTGCTCCGGGGAGAAATGGGCACCGAAGGAAGGATTTGTATCTCCCTCCTTTTTTTTTTAGTCTGCATTGCAAAATCTCTGCAGAGCGCAGAAACTCACCGAGATTCGGCCCTGCAGCCCCGCAGAAATGAGAACAAAAAGGGTTGGGGGCTTCGGGGGGCGGGCAGCAAAAAAAGGGGAAGGGAAGGAAAGAAAAAAGGGGGGGGGGGAAGGAGAGGAAAAGGAAAATAAATGCTGGGGAGGAGGGGGGGAAGAAAATACAAGGGGAAAAAATAGGGAAAACGTGAAAACATTGAGGAGAAAAAGGCAGGGAATCAAAGCGGCGATGCGCTGCAGGCGGTTATAGGAACCCATGGGATCGGAGGGGGTTCGGTTCCCCCCATATCCCCACTTCGGGGGGTGTGGGGGGGGGGTAGGGACCCCATGTTTGTGTTTCGGTGCTTCTCTCCTCCTCTCTCCCCCTTGAGAAGTGTTGGCATCGAGTGTGAGCTGGGCTGGGGGCTGCTTTGCCTTCTCGTTTTCCATCCAGCGAGGTGAAACCCGCGGAGCAATGCGAGCCTCGTGCAGAATTCCCTCATTTCCCTTTTCTGGGGGTTTATATATACATGCATATGATTTGATTTTCTTTTTTTTTCCGATGCGGAACGCATTTAATCTCATTTTCATGCTCTATTTCGGGCGCTGTTTTTGTAGGAATGCGCGTCGGCCGCTGGCGCTGCCCCGCAGCTCCGGCCCTGTTGGGGGAATGAGCCGAATTAAAGGGGGGGGGGGGGGAAGGAAGGGGAGGGGAGGGATGTTGGCAAAATAAACAAATAAATAAAGGTTTTTTTTTCTTGACCCAAATTCGCACGAAGCCTGGGAAAAACTCCCCTCTACCGAACACGAGGAGCGGAGCGCCGGTTTCTGCCCTAAATTTGGAGCTCCGATGGGAAAAGCGCCGCCGCTCTCGGAGTTTCTCACGGAGGCGGCTCTGATTTCCCCCAGGGCTCCAAAACCCGAATCCCTCTCCGCGATTTTCTCGCAATTCACAGAGGGGAATTTCCCTTCCCAATGGGGCTGAGGGTTTCCGTGCGGGTTCGGAGGCATTGGAGCCGCTTTTTTTCCCCCATAACACCTCCCCCCCCTCCACCCCCCTCCATTGACCATTTCCTTTGGACGGGGCACGGCTGGGAAGGCTCCAGAAATACGAGTTTTCTACTGAAAATTGCTAAAAAATAGGTTGGAGGGGGGGGTGGGGTGGAGGGGTAGAATATTTCAGGAATATTTCAGACATTGGGAGCAAAGAGAAGGGAACAAAGAAAGAAAAAAAAGGGAGGGGAGGGGGGAGAAAGAAAAAAATGGGGGCAAGAAAAAATCCTTGCTATTTTTTCCCAAAGAATTGAATTGAGTCCATCTCTCCCCAAAGTGAAATACGGGGATTCGTGGCGTTTCTTCATCCCCATTCGGACCGCATGTATTCGTGCAGATGTGTGTGTATGTATTTATACAACGTGTTTGCTTTGTCGGTTGTTCGGTGTGGTGTTTTTTTTTCTTCTCCTCCGGGCTGTGTGGATCATAAAACGGGGTTTAATAACACGAATCTGCAGTCGGTGGCTTTTATTTGAGCCGAGGACTCGGAGCTGCGTCGGATGCGGTTGGGAGCATCGGGGAATGGTCACCTCCGTGCGTTTGGGGCAGAAATCCGCCTTTTTGGAGAGTTTCCTTGGAATATCCATCGCATCGGCTCTTAACGGCGGAGATGGACCCAAAAAGTCGCGTTCTGCAGGAACGTTCACCTGGAACGCTGTGTTCGGCCCTGGATTTCTTGGGTTTTTTTTTGCTTTTCAAGGACAGCGAAGATAAGGGAGAATTGAACGGCTGGGAGGGGAGAAAAGTGCCTGAAAACCCAACAGAGGAGACGAGCAGCAGTTTGCAAAGCGCAGCAGAGCGGGGATGGGGCGAAGCCGGGGCTGAATCTTCTTTCCAGTTCCAGATCGGGAATTAAAAAGGAATGAATGAACGCGATGAATGAACGCCGCGATTTTCTCCGGAGCTTTTCCTTCCTTCGGCCCCGACACAACGCGGTACAGAAAGGAGATGGGAGAGGAAGGAGCCGGCGGTGCCTTCGTCACATAAAAGGGGGAAATTCAGCCCTTTTTCTTCTCCGACCCATCGGAACGCTGAGATGGAACCGCTGCCCTCGGAAATATCCACAGCAAACGTCGCTCGGAGCGCAAAACCGCGCCCAGGGCGAGAAGGAGGAACAGCAAAGTCAATGTGGTTTCATCAGATTCTATTTTCCCCTCCCGTTCCCCTAATTAAAAAGAAAAAAAAAAAGGAAAAGAACCCCAAAAACCGTGATGAGCGACGCCCGGTTTTGGCATCTGCTAAAAACGCACCGTCGGAGGAATGCGATCGATTCCAGCAAACCTTGCAGGGAAATAAAAAGGCAGAAAGACGAAGCCGTCAACCAACCCCAACCCGCGGCCGGTTTCTCACATCTGCTCTGATTTCCCCCCGTTTCCAATCGCTCCTTTCCCTCTTCCCGTTCTCTATTAACGGGTTCTGCTCGGCGCTGACGTCGCGACGTGGGGTCCACAAAACGCCGGGAGAGCTCCGAAATGAACGGAAAAAGGCGAAGGAAAAAAAATAAATAAAGAGCTGTTTTTTGTTTTTTTCCCCTAATTATTATTATGATTATTTCCACTAAAATCCCGAATTTCGGCGCCGAGGGGCAAAGCTCCGCTTCAGCTCCGTTCTCCCTCCTCCCTCCTCCCCACAACCGCCGCTCCACACGCGATTTCCAACCTCCGTTACCCATCACCTCCGGCAAAATCTTTTCCCTTCGTCTTTTCACCGAGGGACCCGAGCGAAAAATTCACCCCGAATTCAAGCCATCCTTCAATGCCATCCTGACCGGATCTCCTCTCCTCGGAGCTGTTGGAGGGTCGGGTTGAGGTTGGCTTTCATTCCTCGCTCTGCTGAAGGCTCCGAGCGCGGCCGGGCTGCTCCTCTCGTTGCGCTCATCGTAAATCTTTACATTTTTAACATTTAATCCCTTCCCCGCGCATCGCGGGTAGGACATATGCTGCGAAATGTTAACTACTTCATAAAATCACCCGCATCGGGAGGGTGGAAGGGGGGGGGGGGGTTGGGGGGCGAAGAGCAAACGGCTGTTGGGGATGGAGATTTTGGGGGGGGGGGGGGGAGAGGAATGGAGGAATGGAGCGGCGCAGCCCCGACGGGGCGGACGAAGGGCAGACGGCTTTCATTTAAACGTTCGCATCGTTTGTGGTTTCTCCCATTCGCGTTTTGTGGTTGGGGTCCCGATTGAAGTTGGGGGAGGGGGTGGGGGGGTTTCGTGGGAATCTTAATCCCCACGATTGCTGGGTGAAATCAAATCTCTTTGTGGCACCCGAAGGCTCGGTGCGCTCCTAGGGTTGGGTATTTTCGGGATGATTACGATTTCCAAACCACCCCCCGCCGCCAAACCCCCAAAAGCAGCCTCTCGGAATGACGACGTCCTTCAGCCGCTGTCCCCATCCCGGCCCCGGAAGCCTCTCGGATTCCCTCACCTTGAACTTGGACTCTGAGATGCCCCATATCGCTCCCCGACGGCTCCAACAGCTGGGGAGGTAATGAGGAGCGCCTCCTCGCCTTATGACGGGGCTGGGAGCTTCCCTCCTCTCCAGGATTTGGGAGGATTTGTTGGGGTTTTGGGGGTCTTTTCCAGCCTTTTTTTTTTTTTGGAGAGGTCGGTGAACCTGCAGGGGGGAATCAACCCCAAAAGCAGCAGCAGAGAGATGGGGGATTTATGGGGACACACGGACATAAAGGGGGTCCTGAGTGGGACGAAGGGGAGCGCACCTCCCGGGGGCTCAGAGACACGCAGGAACCACCTGAGATCCCCACTGCCTCCAAACAACGTTGTTTTCTCTTGGGGGGGAAGGGGGGGGCACAGCACACCAGCACACATTTGGCTCTTGCCGATTCGAGCACCACGTTCCTGTAAATGCATCTCTATATTTTCCATTTTTTTCCCCTCTTCTTCTATTTGGTCGGAGTGCTGATGACCTTCGACCCCCCCTCCCTCCCTTCGTTACCCCCCTCCAGCGCTTGCTCGACGGCTCTGAGCCCCCGCTGCCCCCTCCTCCCTTTTCCCCATCGTTCCCAGCCAACAACCTGCGATTTTTCTCCTTTTCTCCCCCCTCCTCCGCCTCCCTCAGCCCGGAGCTGGCGCTGTTTTATGAACTGAGTCCCTTTTATTTTACAAACGCTCACAAATCAGACTGCACCAACACAACCCCCCACTCCCCAACCCCCCCCCCAACCCCCCCCCGTCCTTACCCACTGCAATATTTATCACCCAACCATGAAACACGAACATCTCCGTATCCCATCGTCCCCCCTCCCCCGCCTCCATTGGCTGAACGGGGAAAATCAAATTATTTCGGATTCTGGAAGAAAAATAAGCTGGGGAAACGAGGATTTGGGGCGGAGTTGCTGCTTTTTTTTTCTGTCCTGGGGGGGCTGGAGGGAGGGGGGGGAAGGGGGGGGAAGGAGCACCTGCAGTGAAAAATAACCAACAGGTTCCAACCGCAGCAAAGCAAAAGGGTTGAGGGGTAACATTTCTGCGGGGCAGCGGGGCGCCGGCCCCCCCATGAGCGGCCACGCGCTTTTTGTGCCCGACGGGGCGGACTCCGCCTTTAAGGCCTGTGAGCGGGGGGGGGGGGTGAGCGGGGGGGTGGGAGATGGAGGGGGGGGAGCAGTACGGCGTCCAATCAGCGCCCGCGTCGTAACCCCCCCCCCCACCCCCCAATCCGTCGGGGCGGCGGAGTGACGTGGGGCGGTGCGGCGGGGGCACGACGGGGCGGGCGCGGGGTTGGAAGCGGGGGGGGGGCGGAGGACGAGGGGGGGGGCGTGGCCGCGGCGGATTTCTTAATGGAGCGGCGGCGGCGCGGCGGCGGCGCATGCGCGCGCGGCTCCGATATGTTGGGGGGGTCGCGGGGCGGCGGGGCGCGGCGCGGTGCTTCCCCCGACGGCGGTGGCGGAGGTGGAGGCGGCGGCGGCGGCGGGGACGGCGGGGACGGCGGGGACGGCGACATCGCGGTATGACATGACGGCGCCTCTCGGCCTCCCCCCGCGTTGGCCCGACGGTTTGGCCTGCCGCTGCGAGGAACCCCCCCGGGAAAAAAACCGCATGGAAAGCTTAGGGCACTGCCGGGAGGTTCTCCCCCCGCCACCGGGGCTCGCCGTACCCACCGGAGCTCCGCCGGCGCCGCAGGGAGCAGCGTACGCCGAGCTGGCCGCCACGGAGCCCCCCCGGCAGTGCCCGTCGGGGGCGGCTTCCAGCGCTGCGCTGGGCTACGGGTACCCCTTCGGGGGGGGTTACTACGGCTGTCGCCTGTCCCACTCGCACGGGGTCAACCTGCAGCAGAAGCCCTGCGCCTATCACCCCGGCGAGAAGTACCCCGAGGCCGGGGGGCCGCTGCCCGGCGAAGAGCTGCCGTCGAGGCCGAAAGAATTCGCCTTTTATCCCGGTTTCGCCAGCTCCTACCAAGCGGTTCCCGGTTATTTGGACGTGTCTGTGGTCCCGGGGTTGGGGGCTCACCCCGAGCCTCGGCACGACGCTTTGCTTCCCATGGAAGGTTACCAGCACTGGGCTCTTTCGAATGGTTGGGACGGGCAAGTGTACTGCTCCAAAGAGCAATCGCAGTCGGCGCACCTTTGGAAATCTCCTTTTCCAGGTGAGTTACCCGGGAGCTGCGCGTGTCCCCGCGCGCGGATGAGTGTGCACGGACCTACAGAGATACATGTACGCCTCGATATATAATTAAAGGGAAAGAAACGGCTCTGGAATGCCTCCCGTGCAAGGCAATGTGTACGAACATGCAGGGAAAAAAAGGTGAAGCAATCATTTCTGAATCAAAATACACGCCGTGAGCTTGCTTGGAAAGTAACTTTGCCGTTTAAGCGCTTCCCTTTCTTCTTCTCTCCTCCCTCTCGTTGCCTCATCGCGGCGCGGCTCCGGCTGCTCTCCTCTTCATTTTCTTTAATTGCAGAAAGCTTAGAAAGGCCCCCAAAATAATAATAATAATAATAATTCCTTTTGAAGCATCTGAGCCGAGTGAGGAGTGTCGGAGCCGGGACGGTAAATCGTATCGCAATTACGCCCAATTATAGGAATAGGTGTCAAGTGACAAATGAAGGTGTTCCGAGGGAATGGGGGGGAGAGGGGGGGGGGCTTTCCAGCTTGACAGCAAAGCCCCCCCCTCGCTTCAGAGGGGTTTATCCAGCAAAGCACTATCCGAAGGGGAGGGAAGTGATGGAGTGCGCTTCCTCCCGGTTCTCCTTGCACCCCCCCCGCCCCGTCCCACTGTGGGGAGAAGATGAGAACAGGGGGGGGGGGAAATAACCGCAATAGGGGAGGAGGGGGGACGGGAATCCTTCAGCTCTGTGCGTCTCTGATGGAGAGCAAGGATGGGTCTTGTCGGGGGTTGGGAGGGGGGGGGAGATTGGGGGCGATACGGCTTTATTTGTTTTGTGTCTTCAGGACAAAGAGGGACAGAGGAATGGGTTTCTCCTGGGTGATGTTTTTTGGGGGAAAGGGAATGTGGCGGTGCTTGGCACGGGAGAAATGCCGTGCTGGGAGCTGGATGGTGTCCGTGTGCTTCTGTTGCTTTGATCGTTTGTTTTCGGGGGGGGGGGGTGAAGGGTCCATTGCAGCTGGGGTTGGTGAGGCTGTCGTCCCCTCTGCTTTCCCACTCCATCTCTCGCATCCCCTCAACGCCCACCCCCCACCCAGGGCATCCCCAGCACCCCAGATCTCCGGCCCCTATGGGGCTCACGGCCCCCAGGTGCTGAGGGGATCCCGAATGAAGTCGGTGTCAGCCGCCAGCAGCGCTTCGTGTCCTCACCCCATGCAGACATCTTTGGGGTTGCAATGGGGGGGGGGGGGATCTCCTTGCCCAGTTCATTCTGTGGGGGGCGGTGAGAAGAGGCTGGTGGTGCCCCGAACCAGGGGGTTACAATGGGGTCTGTTTTGCACCCCGGGTGACATCAGGACAAGGGCAAAGATGCTGCCAGCATCCTTGCTGGATCGATTCCCGACAGCCCCTTTGCAAAGCACGGAGCATCTTTTCCCATGGCCACCTCCAGGGTAAAATCTCCTGGAGGGGACACTTGGAAGAGGGGGGTAGGGGGGGGTGCAGGGGGGATATTTTGGTTGGTTTTTGCCCCTCCGAGGGGTTTTGCTGGGCAGCCTCACTCCAGCTTTGTGGTCAGCACTGCGGGGATGCATTTATCCCTGCACTGTGTTCGTGGGTGCTGCTCTGCGGGGCTCCCACCCCCCGAAAACCCGAGGGGAGAAAAGAAAGGGAATGTTGGGGGGTGGGGGATAGAAAAAGGGAAGAAGGGAGAAGCACAGAGACGTTTTCTGCAGCACCAGTGCTTGGAAATTCCCTTTGGTTGTGAGCTGGGGTTGATGCTCTGAACAGCATCGCCAAGAAAAACAGCCTTTCCCCACGTGCGTGATTAATCTTCTATCATTATTATTGCTGTTATTATTATTATTGCAGTCCTACCGCGGCCTTCTCTGGATGCAATTCTCGTCTCTTTTTTTCCTGCTCCTCGTCCCCTCGCTCGCATTTCTCCATTCTCCTTTCCCCCTTTTATCTCTCCTTGATGCAGAAATCCCCATCCCACGCATCGGGACGAAATTCCCCCCAACCCCTCTTCTTTTTATCCATTTTTTCCCCCTTTTTTCTTTTCTTTCTTTCTTTCTTTTTTCGTTTTTTTGTTGTTTTTTTTTGCAGACGTGGTCCCCCTGCAACCCGAAGTCAGCAGCTATCGGAGGGGGAGGAAGAAGAGGGTTCCCTACACCAAAATCCAGCTGAAGGAGCTGGAGAAGGAATACGCCGCCAGCAAATTCATCACCAAAGAGAAGCGGAGGAGGATTTCGGCCACCACCAACCTGTCCGAGCGCCAAGTGACGATCTGGTTCCAGAACCGGAGGGTCAAAGAGAAGAAAGTGGTGAGCAAATCCAAAACAGCGCATCTCCACCCCACCTGACATCGCCGAAGGGAAGGTTGTGGATGGGGGGGGGAGGGAGGGGGGGGTGTTCAGCGAGAGGCGTCAATATTTATCCGGTGATTCGTGTGGCAACGACGGCACCGGGACTCTGCAGATCCGAACCCGTTATTTAAACCTCGCCATTAAGAAGCGCAGCTCCTTCCCATCCTCGCCCGCTCGCTCCCCGCAGCACCGACCGCATCTTCGATGTATTCCTCTGCCCCGTCTCTGACTGTGGATCCCCCGGTTCTTCCGCTCTGAGAAACGCAGCGATGGGTCGGACTGCGTCTATTTCTCGAAGGGAATAAGCTAAGAGGGCAGCTCTGCTAAGGGAGAGATGAGCCCCGACCTCCGCCCCGCAGCGCGGCGTGGTCCATTCCCCCGCAATGACCGCTCGCATCTCGGGCCATTTCACCCCCCCCCTCCTCCCCACGATGTAAATGTATGGAGAACCCATGGCAAAGCGCATCAGCTTCGTCTTTCCTCGGCTCTCAGGGCCGAAAATCGCAGCTCAGGCCGCTGCTGCGGGAAGAGAATCATTGCTCGGTGTCGCATCTCCACCCCCAACGCTGGTTTAGGTCCTACGTGGAAGTGAGTTCTGTACAGTGCTGTTTTCTCCGTCTGTTCTCATGAGGGTTTCTGTTATCTCTGCCCCGAAACTGGAATGCCCGTGCTCCGCTGCCAGGATGCGAAAATGCACAATACTGTCTGTAGGGTTGATTTCTTTCCCTCTCTAAACCGACTGAATGTCCACAGTGGGTTTATTTTTTTTTTTTCTTCCGATATGTAAAAGCATCGGGGTTTGTTTCGTTTCGTTTGATTTTTGTTTGTTTTATGATTATTATTTTTTTTTTTAAATGTCGTGTATGTGTACATAATATCGTGGTGTCCTGATGATGTGTACCGACTGCGGATGACGTTTCTCGAAAATAAATCTCTTTTTTTCGGTCGTCGTTTTGCCTCGAGGAGGGACTCCGCACAGCTCTTTGTAGCCTTCAGCCTCTCCCATTCGCGGAGAAAAGATGGGAAAAATAGAGGAAGGGGGGGTGTTTGTTTGGGGGGGGGGTGAAGGAGGGGGGAAACGTGTCGAATTTGGGCAGAAAGGGGCTTTAGGAAGGGCTCCCCGATAGCGGAATGGGGCTGCGGATGCGGCCGCTGTTCGCAGTGCGGGTGGGGGGTGGAGGGAGGGAGGTAAAAACTGAGGAAATAAACGGGCGGAGATGGAGATGAAGCCTCGGGACGCTTTTCTTTTCTTTCTTTCTTTCTTTTTTTTTTCCCTTCCATTCTTTTATTTTTATTCACTTCTTTTTTTTCTTCCCCCCTTTCCTTTTGTCCTCATTCCCCTCCGCGATGCGCGGTGACCTCAGGGAGCCGCCTCTCCTCCTCTCCCATCTCCGCGTGTGCGTTTGAGCTCCTTTGGAGCGAAAGATGCTTTTTCGCTCAACCTGTTCGCCTCCGCCACCGCCTCGCCATCCGCCCTCACCCCGCTCCTCACCCGCGGATCATCCGCGGCTCCGCCGGCCGTGCGCGAGGAAATGGTTTCCGCAGCCGGATTCCAACCTGCCGTCATATCGGCGAGATTGAATCACCTCGTTAAATGACCAAAAGGGGAGGGAAGGAGCGGTGGAGGAGGGGGGGGGGGGGGGGGGGGGGGAAGAAAGAAAAGATTTTGAAAGGGATGTGACCTAAAACGATGAGAACGCGGCTGAAACGTGCGCTTCTATTTCTGCGAGGAGGGAAGGTGGCAAAATGTATAAAAACCGGGGGGAAATATTGATATATCAGTATTAATGCCTGCGTAAATGCGAGCGTGGGTGCTGTAGGTGTTCAAACCGATCCTCACGAGTGCTTATATATAAATACATCTGTACGCATCTGTACGGGGTGCATAAGTGTGAGTGCATGTGAGGCCGCGGGTCTGTTTCTCCATCGCGATTGAAATCACGCGCCTGTGTGTTGCGTGCGTGTGTGCGGGGTGCGATGCTGAGTGTGCGGGCCGTGGGAGGTCGGGTTTCGAAGTCTCCGTGTGTCTCCGTGTGTCTCTGTGTCTCTGTGCACGGATGCACGCACTCGATGTGCGCCCCACAGGGCGACGGAGAGGAATGTGAGTCGGTACATGGGAGCGCTCGTGATTCCAGAGGCTGTGCACGGATCCTTGCGTGTGCTGTGGGTGTAAATGCGCGGATCCGTGCGCGATGCATCTTCCTCTGTTAGGCGGAGAGCTGCGGAGACCAGCGGTCGGCAGTGATGCGTTTTGGGTTGGTGTGTGTGTAAGGATTTGGGTACGCACGGAGCTATAAAGCATATAAAAGCGGACACCCGGAGCGCGTGTCTGTATGATAACAGTCGCTCCGCGGGAGCTGAGCGGTGACAAAATGTCCCACGGAGCTCCGTCACCGCCCCCCAACCCCCCAACAACCCGGGACGGCCTCGGCGTGATCCCAAATCTCGGAAATGCGGGACACCGCTTTGCAATGCGGGCTGAATGGGGATGGAGCAACCGTGGGGTTTGAGGGGGGAGGCGGGGGGTGGGGATGGGGGGGTTCCTCAGTTTGTTTTCCCCTAATTTCTCCTCCGAAGTGATTAAAGGAGAAAATTGGGGTTTCTTGGGTTTGTGTTTGGAGGGTGAGAGCTGCGCTGGTCGGGAGGAACGGGCAGTGATTGCGCTCTGATTCTCCTCTTCTCATTATTTTAAAAGTCGCTCCGGTAGGAAATGTGGCAACGCATCGCCGCTGCTGTGACAGAACGGGGTCACGTTGTGAGCTGTGCACTGTGCGTCAGAGCCGGGATGTGTGCGTTTGGGTGTGTGAAAAAGGAAGGGAGGAAAGGGAAGGAAGGGAGGAAGGGAGGGAGGGAGAGAGGAAGAGAAAGAGAGAAATAAAGAGAAGGGAGGAAGGAGAGAAAGAAAGAGAGTAAGAGAGAAAGAACGAAAGAAAGAAAGAGAGAAAGGAGAAAGAAGAAGGAAAAAAAAAAAGGAGGAAAGAAAAGAAAAACACAGAGGGAAAAAAAAAAGAGAATAGAAGGAAAAAGAGGAAAGAAAAAAAGAAAAGAAGAGGAAGTTCACCCTTTTGCTGTGCGTGCAAACACCGAAATGCAGAAACGCAGCTCCAGACACGTCCGAATCCGACATCCCGAGAGCGGAGCGCTGCTCGCTGCCTCCCCTCCTTCCTTCCACCTGAATTCCGTCGGTGGTTTGAAAAGCGGAGGAGACGGAGGCCGCTGAGCGCTGTCGGAGGGGGGTGAGGGCGGGCGGAGCAACAGATTTTTTTCTCCCCGGGTCCTTCAAGGAGATTTGGGATGGAGTTTCCAATGTGGGTCCTTTGCGGTTTCATGTGGGGGATGAGAGTGTTAAGGGGGGGGGGGAAAGGGGGGGATGAGAGCCTGCTGTGCATCGGGCCTCGTTTCAAACCGCGTGGGAGAATTAAAAAAAGTAATAATAAACACCGGTATAAAATGAAATCAAGTGAAATACATCCTTTATTACCCTTCGGACACGTCGGGCTGCGGGTGGATGCCGTCTGTCGGCGAACCCCCGGCCCCGTCATCTTCCCGCACTGCCCGCAACCCCCCGTATTTTTTTCAATCCCCGTTATTTTGCGTCGTTCTGCCCCTCCGAGTTCCGTCCCACGGCCGTGCCGGAGCTGCGGGCGGTTTCTGAGGCTCCGACGGTGATTTCGAGCGGTGCGGAGCCTACGGGGCAATGGGGGAACGGACCGCGGCCCCGACGTGCGAATCCCATTGGGATTCTAACCCCACCGTGGGGCTGAGCTCCCCTCATCCCAACCTCCGTCTGCTTTGGGGTCGGGTCGGGACCAGGGTGGGCCCTGTGGAGCTCGGGATGAGTAAAAACCCCCCTCCGTGCATCCCGGCGGACACTCGGTGCGTGATTTGTCCCTTTCATCCGGAACTTTGGGTGAGAAAATGAGTTTTTGGGGTTGGTCGGGCGATAGAACCCCTCACTTCGATTGTTAGACGATTCCTTCCCGCTGATCCCACAAACGGGTGAGTTTCGGTGGTATTCTTTTCTTTTCTGTTCCCAAAAGAGCAAAACGCGATCCTCAAACCAACTGATTCGGTCATTCCTCTTCCAGGAGCTCTTCAGGAGGCCTTTGCCCAGGGAAGAACTTCAAAACAAAAGCAACCAGCACGCAGACGCTTACATAAAGCCCCCAAATCCCAGAAAATCTCCTTTCCTTTCAACTTCCGCGGGCGCGCACGGCGAACTCCGCTGGACATGAACCCGCCGCAAGACCAACCCAACGGCACTCCGCTTTTTTTCTCTCTTATTTCTTCCCACTCCTCTCAGAAAACACCACGGGAACTTGTTTGTTTCCTTTTCCCCCGCTTATTTATCCTTTTACGCGCTTCGCTCCCCTCGTCGCTCGCCGGGTTTTAGGTCAGCAAGCCGTGACGTCACGCCCGTCGCAGTAGCCTTGACCGTGACTATGCGTTGTCTGACCTTGACATCACGAGCCGTGGGCAGAGCAGCGAAGGGACCCTCATCACCCTTGATCTTCTCGCCCCCAGCCACCCCCAGGCAGCCCCGCTCCTGTTTACAGATAAACAAGGTGTTATTTGCAGTCTAGACAGACGGGCTAATGGCCAACAATAAAGCCCTGAAAAGGAAGTTTCCCAAGTTTAACCTTTTCTTTCCTTTGTACCCAGGACTTTGAATAACTTCCCAACCGCAGCCTTTATGGTAAAATCCCGGACAAGGGATTTCCTTCTCCCTTCTTTCTTTTCCTGCCTTTTTCTTTCTTTCTATTTTTTTTTTCCTCATCTTAATTTCTTTCTTTTATTTTTATTTTTATTTTTAAGCTCACGGGTATACACATTTGCACGGATATATATATATATGTGTGTGTGTGTGTGTGTGGGTGCGTGTCTGTGTGTGGTTTTCTTTTCTCCAGACGCGTCTTTAAAGGATAATTTCCCGACGCGGAGGGGAATTCTGCTCTCCCACCATCCTTGACTTTCTGTTTGTTTGGGAAGCGCTCGCTCTTGGCGAGGACTGGATTTTATTTAGTTTGACTTTCTTTTCTTCAGCAAAAGAAACTTCTAAAGGCTTTGCCGAGGGATTCTTTCCAAAGGAAGCGGACAGACGGCGCGGCGCGCTCACAACCCCGCAAACTCCTCCAGCGTCGGTGGTTCCTCGCTTATAAAAAACGCCTTTCGCTCCGCTGTTCGGAGCGGCACCTGGACTCCGCATTGATGGGCATTTCGGGATCACATCCAGCGCAATCTCCCATCTCCTAAACCTCGGGGGAAGCCGCAGCCTCGTAGGGAGCTGAGCCGCTTCGCACCGCGCTCGGAGCGGTTTCACCGAGCGCTTCCCCCCCTGCCTCCTCCCCTCCCTCTCCAAGGAACGTGAAATGAGTGAGATCCTTCTTCTCGGGCTCCCCAACGGAGCTCTGCTCCAGAGTGGTGAATTCTACTCCGTAAACTGGCTCGGAGTTCCACTTGTCGGCATTACGGCACCAAATCCTCACCCCCGAGAGGCGGACGGAGCGAACTTCCCCAGAGTTGGGGCTGAACCAACAGCGTGCGTTAATCGAGCAGGAGGAGAACTTGCGCCGCCAAAGCTGGGGGAAATAGAACGATCTGCAGACCGCGCACAGAGCAGAGGGAAGCTGCGTAAAACTGGGGCTGCCCTCCAGAAAACTGCTGTCCCCCCCCCTTTCCTCCCCCCAGGCCATGATTTGTGCGCTGGATGAGCTGAAGTGGCAAACTGCTTTTCTCTCCGCGCAGCTCTCGCTTTTCCACCTTCCTATTTCTCGCCCGCATTTCATTTTACCTCCCTTCTCCCCCTCGGATGTCTCTATAGATCAATAGATGGACAGATAAAGAAACGCTCCCGCACAGCTCACCGTCCGCGGGCGCGCAGTTCCCGCACGAACCGGAGCGGCTCTCGTGATACATCGCTGCCCCCAAAAACAGCGCTGGGCGCTTCCCAAAGCCGTCTCTGTTTTGTTCCCCGTGTCACGCACCGAGATATTTACTCGAAGCATTTCCTTTCCGAGCACGGCACGCAACTCCTGGGTCGGATCCCCGCATCCCCCCCGCAACTCCGGCCCCTGTTTGGGATGAGTTCTGTTCGGAAAAGTCCAACCAGGATGGGATATCGCACACGGCGCAAGGAGACCCTTTAATTCGCTTTTTTCCCCTTCTTTTTTAAATCAATATTCCAGGCCGAAAGTCGTCGTATATTTACGTAGCAGACTTCTTTTTTTTTTCTTGCTCTGTGTGAAGGTAAAATCGCATTCTCTTTTCGGGGAGAGAACCGAAAGTGAGAATAACGGGAACCCTTCCCATCGGAAGCGCCAATATTTTGCTATGGCCATTGGGCTGAAGGCATTTCCATAGGTTTTATTTGTAACATTTCACTGTTTCGTTGTGTTTTATTCTTTATTATCATTATTTCCCGAAGAAAGAAGATGGGAGAGCTGGAGGGTGGGATGTCCGCCCAGCGCAGCCCCTTGCAGAAGGAGATGCAGCGAGGAGGGGAAACCGTATTTAACGCACTGATACAAAGGGGAAGCGTAGGTGCCAGAAGGACAGGGGAAGCAAGGACTCACGGACAGACCCCCCCTCCACCGTGCCTATGGCTCAGCAACGGCAAACTCAACCCCAAACTCGGGGCTGCTGTTCGCCCCGGGCTCTTCTCGGTGCAATGAGCGATGCTCACCCGAGACAGTCATTTGCATACGATGTCGCTGCTATTTACTACACTAGACAGTGACCTTGAACTGAGCCCTTGCAATCTCGCTTTTGCAGCCTCTTCTCTGTCCCCCCCCCACCCCCCCGCCCCCTCCACCACCATCACCACCCACCCCGTCTTTTTTCGGGGGCTCTTTCCCGTCTCCCACGGGCACGGAGCGGCCCTCGGTTTCATCCCACGAGAGAATTCCCGACATCCGCGCGTGGGGTTGGAAGGAGGTGGAGGAAATAACGCGAGGATGGCTGGAAATGATAACGCGAGGATGGCTGCAGATCTGCCTCCGCGAAGATTCCACCTGGAAGAAGAGAGATCTGCGAAATGGGGAAAGGTTCCGAGATTCCTCGCTGGGGTCGGGCAACTCTTTTTTCTTTCTTTCTTTCTTTCTTTTGCGTTGGGGGGGAGGGGGGTGGGGGAAGGAGCACCTCGGGGTGGGAGGAATAATAATAAAAAGGCTCCGTTTCGACTAACGAGGGTGGAATTCGGGATGGATGTTTGGAGCGCGGGGTGAGGCTGCTCCATCGCCCCGAGCAGCAGCGCTCGGCTCCGGCTTTGGTGCTTCAAGCTTTGCAAAGCTCTCCTCCGGAGCTGGGAAAAGCTTTCGGAACGGGGAAGAAAATCCCGAATGAAAGCGGCGGTTGCGTTCAGGAGACCCCGGGATTATTTCCACACACCTCCCCCCCCCACCTCCCACCCTTCTACCCCCCCTTCCTTGGAGCTGCTGTGTGCAGCGGGAGCAGCGCTAAGCTCTGTTCCCATTGGGGACGAAGGCCAGCGGGAGCGGGGACTCCTGAGAGCCGTTTAATGTATTTCCGAGCACGGCTGCGACATTTCCCACCTTTGACAAAAAAATATATATATATACAATAAAAAAATAAAAATAAAATAAAATAATCGAAGGAAACGGGGTTCCTTTCTCCCTTTGCTGCGATGCCACCGCTGCCGATGTCCCTTCCCGCAGCACTGAGCTCTGCGATCCCTTTGCTCTCCTCCTCCCTAAACGCTGCCTCGGAGGTAACAGGGAGGCGGGCATTTTGTTTGGTGTTTCATCTTTACAGAGCACCAAAAAAAATAGTATTTTTTAAGTATATATTATATACAAAGAGGAGGAAAAAAGAAATCGAATGGAACGAAGAGGAGAAAGCCCCAGTTAGAGAGAGAAAAGCGAAAATGGACTTTTCCAAAAGTCCTTTGGAGAACAAAGCCTCACCGAACCCCGGGCGCGTCTCGTGTGGGGAATTTTGCGAAGGAAAAACGAGGTAAAGGAGGGTTTTGTTTAATCAGCAGCAAACAAAGCCGATTCGTACGGCGACCTACGGGGATCACGTGCTCGTTTTGATATAAACTATTCCCCTCCACCGCTGCCCGGCGTTGGGAGCGCCGAAAAGACACCGGTGGAGAAACTGCAGCAGCTTTGCGCTCATACCTGCGGGGAGAGAAATTCCTTGGCAAGGTTTAAAGAAAAAAGACACACGCACACACACAAAAAAAACAGCCCAACAACCCCTAAACTGCGAAACTTTCATTCTAGAGAAATATTTCTGGCAACCGTATTTCTTCTCTCGCAGGCAGAGCGGGTGGGGAGGAGGTACGTATGGAAAGCACCCAGAGATGAGGCAGGGAGAGGTGGGAGATGCGGGGCAGAAGGGGAGGAAACGTCCCCGGAGTGAGAGAAAAAAGCCAGCGGAGAAACGCGTTGTTTTATTGGCACCTGATTTGATTTCTACAGGGCTGGGGAGGGGGGGGGGGGGGGCTGAGCTGCAGCCCCTGCGTTGTGCCAGAGGGGAAAGGAGGTTTGTGAGTGTGTGTGTGGGGAGGGGGGGGGTGATGTTATGTTGGAGGAATAGTGAAAATATCTGCGGGGGGTGGGAGGGGGGGGGGCGGCTGTAGCTGAAAGGGGGGGGGGGGGGGGGCGCCCCGCTCAGCCCCAGCGGAGGGGTTTTACCTCTATTACCTCTACAGGAATATTTACGGTACTTTGCGGAGTCAACCTGGCAAGGGAGCGCCGGAGAGTTGCTCAAGGCAGGGAGGAATGAGGCGCCGTGCAGAAACGGAGCGAGAGGGGTGGGCACGGGGTTCGTAATAGAAGAAAAAAGAAAGGGGGGGGGGGGGGGGGGGGGAGAAGGAAAGGGGGGAGGAAGGGGGGAGAGAATCCAGGGAAAAAAGGGATAATCCACCCCCAAAAAAGCACGGAACGCCAGCAAACATCTCTGCGTTTTCCCTGGCTCCGAGATTCCATACGATGCACCTTTTCCAGCATACACTTTTTCTTTTCTCTCTCCTTCCCTCCCCCGCGTTTATTTTGCACTGAAAGACGCCAATATTGATTTTCTCTCCCCCCCAACCCCCTCTCAACCCCTCCCTATTCCTATGCGGAGGCTCTTTTCATTCCGACCGGGAGAGAAGGCGGCGGGTGGGAGGAAGGCAGAAGAGCTCCGTGGCGTTACGAGGGCAGAATCCAACGTTATCAGACGGCGGCCAAGCAGATCCTTGCGTGTGCGCCCCTCTATTTCCAGGGGTGGGCACCGAGGGATGGGGGACGACGACGACGGGACACTCATTTGATCCATTCCCACGAAGGAAGGCGAAAGAAATGAGGGGGAAAAAAAATGCGTTCATTCCATCCGTGTGCGTGCGCCTTTCCTGCGTGTGGAATTTATACCGGATAAATGAAGGCTGTGGGCAGCTCCGCTCTTCTGCCTCGCTTGAGTCGACACAGATCATTAATAAAAGCGATTGATTGTTAAAAATCTCCCTGCCCTCCTCGAGAGGCTGCAGTCGGAGATGGGGCTGCGCTGCCCCAAAACCGCGGCCCGAGAGGAGGAAAATAGCCTGCCGTTACTATTATTATTAACATTATTATTAATAATGATAATAGTGATAAGGCAGAAGACTCGAAAAGGTCTCAGAGAGCCTCCGAACCCACCCCCCCCCCTCACCGCACCACACGTAAATACGAGCCTGTTGCGGGCACCGCCATCCGTCTCCTTAAAAAGCCCGTAAACTTTATATGACACAATATCTAATAGTAATTTATTGGGGAGATACTGTAAATTCGAACTGTTTTAGTTAATAAAGGAGCTAATTAACGAGAAGCCGCCTCGCTTTTGCAGCTGCCAGAGGGCCCCGAGGTGCCGTTGAGGAAGGGGAGCTTTTTGGGTGGGGGGGGTTGGGGAGGAAGGGGGAAAGTTGGGGGGCAAATTCATCTCCTCGTCGATGATTTGGTGCCAAAGATGACATTTTCGGGTCTCTCCTCAACCGCAGCGCTGGGAGCCGTTGCTTTCTTTTCTTTTTTCTTTTTTCTTTTTTCTTTTTCTTTTTTTTTTTAATAAATTGCGTGATGGGATTTTATTTATTTATTTATTTATTTTACGATGGAGGGGTGAAGAGGGCCGGGGTTGGTGGGGGGGACGGGGGGGGGGGGGGGGAGCGGGAAGGCGTAAAAAAGGCGGAACTCGCTGTTGTGTTTTGTCTCGGCTGCCAGAGGAGGGGAGCCCCCCCCCCCCCCCCCCTTCCCTCCCAGCGCAATTTGGGGCTCACGTGACCCCCCCGGACCAATGGGGCTGAGCCGTCGGTTTAACTATGTTTAATGTCAGATAGCAATAAAGTAGAAGCTTTCGGTCAGGCCCGCGGAAATGGGCGAGCACAACCTCCTTAATCCCGGCTTTGTGGGACCTCTGGTGAACATCCATACGGGAGACACTTTCTACTTCCCAAATTTCCGAACCTCCGGCGGGCAGCTGCCTGGTCTGCCGTCCTTATCGTACCCCCGACGGGACAACGTTTGCTCCTTACCCTGGGCGTCCTCGGAGCCCTGCAACGGGTACCCGCAACCCTACCTGGGCAGCCCCGTCTCCATTAACCCTTCGTTCGGCAGAGCCTGCGATCTCGCCCGGGTGGAAGAAAGCAAATGCTACTACCGGGAGAGCTGCTCCGACACGACCGGGCTCAAAAGGGAGGAGAGGGGCAGGGACAGTGCCTTGCTGCCCCTCGAATCCGGCCTTCCCAATGGCATGGGGGGCAATTTCAGCAAATACGACTATCCCGGAGCCGAGGCGGTGCCTCACGACCCTCCGTCGTGTCAATCCTTGGAGTCGGACTCCAGCTCGTCTTTGCTCAATGAAGGAAATAAAGGCACAGCGAGCGAAGCGGGGGGTTTGGTGTCCCCCCTCAACCAAGGCAGCACTTTAGGCACCGGTGGTAAGACCCGGGAGGGGTTTTTTTTGTGGGTGGGGGGAGCCGGGATGGGGTGTGGGGGGTTGGTTACCGGCTTGGGGCTGCTTGGTGGTGTGATTCATGGGCTCAGCGATGGGAAGCGGAGTGTCTATGTGAGCTGAGACCGCTAGGGGTAGCACCGAAATCCCGAATGTTTTATTAGGTGGTGCTTCTTTTAAAAGAAAAGGCTATAAACATGTAAATATCCCATAAAAAAAAAAAAAAGGGGGGGGGGGGGGGGGGAAGAAAGAGAGAGAGGGAGAGAGAGCGAGGGAAAGAGAGACACAGGGATTGAGCATCGCTCCTCCTCGACCGACGGCGCGGACGGGTGGCAGCGCTTCTCGGGGACATCGCAGAGGTGTGTCCGCCCGAGGGAAGCGGGGAGAAGAGGGAAGGGAAGGAGGGGGGGGGGGAGACGATGCTTGAACAAATAATAAGAAGAAAATAACGCAGCCATCGTCTGTGCCATTTGGGCGCACTCTCCCACCGCTCCCCACTGGCGCAGGGATCGGAGCGGCTGCGGATCCCTCCTGCAAGGACCTCCTCTCCTTTTTGCCCCCCTCCCCAGCCCAAGCGTTGCTCCCCGGTTCCACCGCTCCCCCCCCTCTGGCTCCCCACGCGTGTCCTCCCCACGCGTCGCCCCGGGTGGGAGCTGAAAGCATCCCTCCATCCCTGCGGCCACGGGGACAGCGGGGCGGTGCGGGCAGCAATCCTTGGGGTGCAGCCCCCTATTTTTCTTCTTTCTATATGTAGATATAGAGAAGAGGGCATTTTTCCCCCCAGACGCTCAATTCTCCTTCTCGCTCCCCCCCTCCCTCCTTTGCCAGGTGCTCCTTGGTACCCGATGCACACGCGGTCCCGGAAAAAAACGCAAACCCTATTCCAAGCTGCAGCTGGCGGAGCTGGAGGGGGAGTTCATGGTCAATGAATTCATTACTCGCCAAAGAAGGAGGGAGCTCTCAGACCGATTAAACCTGAGCGACCAGCAGGTGAAGATCTGGTTTCAGAACCGACGCATGAAAAAGAAAAGACTCCTCCTGAGGGAGCAAGCCCTGTCTTTCTTTTAAAGTTTTAAAAGCGTCCGTATCGGGTAATAATAATAATAATAATAACAATAATGATAATAATAATCCATAGACTATCCAGCGTTCACCCGAGCTCTCGGGATTTTACCTGACCACTCCTCACCCCCCCACACACACCCCTCCCCACTCAGAAATCAATGAATAAAGAGGTCCTGTTCACAAATAACCGGTTTCCCCTAAAACACGGAGCCCGACCGAAGCACGAGGACGCGCACCTCCTCCTCCTCCTCCTCCTCTTCCTCCTCGGGGACTGAACGGCTGCGGATGGGAAGATGCGGCCCCGAAGGCTGCGGCCCCCGGCGATGCTCGGGGAGGTTCGGCCCTCCGCCAGCAGCGCAGGTAGGGGGGGGGGGGTCCTGTGGGGAGGGGTGGGGGGTGGGAAGGTGGGTAGAGAGCGATGAGACCACGGAGAGGGGGAAATCCGCCCCGATTTGGGGGTTATTGGGTGGGAGAAGAGCGGCAATGAATTGAATAAATGAATAAATTCGTTCACATGAAAAATGAGACCACAAATAGCGAGCTGGTGGGGGGAGGCGGCGCCTTAAAGCACGGGACCCCCACCTGAGTGGGAGATGGATGGGGGTTTTTGTTTTGTTTTCTCGGCGCACGGTGCTCCCCAGATGCGGGTTTTGCTGTTTTTTGCCGATGTGAGGTTTTACAGGGTTTGAGGGGGGGAACCGGGGGGGGGACGGGGGGGATGTCAGTGTGTGTAGGAAGAGAAGGAGACAAAGCCAGTGCGTATCTCCGCTGTATGTGGCATCATCTCTATGCGAGGTGTGCGCGTCCCACTGCATCCCTGCGGGGGGGAGGTGGGGGCTGCGCTGTCGGTGCTGCTGACAGCGTTGTCCCCAGCTCCGCTGTCACAAGGAGAAAAAATAAAAGGGCTTCCACGCAGCCTTAAGAAACCCTGCTGGGGAAAATCTCAATTCCCCTTTCGGAGACTTTTGCAGTCTCAATTCGCAGCCGAAAGCGTGTCATCGTCAGCCACAGCTCCGAGTCGCATCCCACTCCCTGCTCCCTCATCCCTCCCAAGGGACGTTTCTTTGCAACAGCTCTGCTGGTGGAGAGCGTCTGTGCTTCTGTAACGATGGTGTAGCAAAAGAGGTAGGAAAAAGCCTCTTTTTTTGTCCCTTCCTGTGCCAGCAGCACGCTGGGGTCGAGCAGGCCGCATCTCCCCCCACCTCGGGCAGCCTCGAACAGCTTAGAGGGGGTGGGAATAGAAATAAACAAGAGCGATTACGTTTTCTTTTGAGGAGCAACATCCCATTCAGATTCAACCCAGCCGCCCTTCAAGAATAACCCCAGGTTAAGAAACCTCTCGTTTCCATCAGCAGACGGCGGTTCTTTACCTAAAAAGCCGCGTCTGCTGCAGGCAGGGGGTAGAAGAAGAGGTTCCATTGTGTGGAGTTTGGGGCTGATTCCCCTAAAACCCCATCTGTCCTTTTCTTTTTTTGCCTGTGAGGTCCGATGGGACGCGATGCGTTTTCTCCGTACGTGAGCTCTGCTTTTCCCGTTCAAACAAACCCACCGCGTTTTGCTCTTCCCCATCAGGTGGGCAGGAGGAGTTTCGGGGCGCTCGGGGAGGTTTAGGACCGGAAGGGCAGCGGGTTTGGGGCCGAGAGGAGTTTGGTATGGGACAAATTGATTCTCTATGTAAAGAGAGAGAACAAAACAATTGGATTTCTTTTTTTTAATTGAAGCTGAAGAAGGAGAAGGGCCGCGGTGCTGCATCGCCGCTCTTTGCTCCGATCGCTTTGCTCCGTTCGTTTTATACCGGGGTCTGGGGGGGCTGTTGGTGAGGAGGGGGGGGTTCGTATTAACTTTATAGCAAAGCAGCGTTTTCTGGGAAGCCTGGACTCTCACCACGTGCTCCCGCTTCCCCGCGTTCACGGTCATGACCAGCAGCGGCGAGGATTGCTTTTATTTACGAGCTGCAAAGGATGGAGCCGACTCCTTCCGAATCCCTCCCCGGGCTGAGAGGGGCCTTTCCCTTCAGCTGCGTTTTCCTTCCAGCCTCCCTCCACCCGCATCCCTTCCCTGGTTGCTTCCCTTTATCCTCCCCCTATTATTATTATTATTATTATTTAATGATTATGATAATTTTCTTTTTACTTTTTCCAACCGGGAAAATGTCATCGTTTCTTCCCTCCGTTCGCGTTTTTCCCCGCCGTCCCTTCCCCCAAAGACAGGACCCCCCCCCCCTCCCCCCCTTGCTCCCCACCTTCCTCACAAAGGAGGGCATCGCTTCTCGCAGTGCAATAAACTCGGGCTGTGGGTAAATCTGTACACGCGTGCAATGAGAGGAGGAGGGCGGTGGGGGAGAGCTGCGTGCATCGGGGGACCGTCGTGGTTTTGGGCTGGGAAAAGGGTTTGGGGGGGGGGTTTGGGGGAGCGGCTGACTCTGCAGGGGGTGACATCGGGTGTGGGGACACGGGGAGCGTCGGGTGCCGTCGTTGCTCCTAAAGGGGCCGAATCGGCTGAACGAAACCTCGGGGGTTCGGTTCGGAGGTGGTAAGAAATGAGGGTGGGTTGCTGTGAAATGTCGGCAGCGCTGCCGCTGGGTTTCAAATCCCGGCATCTCACGCAACGCATCAAACCCATCCCGATATCCTTCATCCGCCCAGAGCTCCAAAATCCTGCAAAAAAAAATTAAAATAAAATAAAAAAAAATAAATTAAAAAAAATCCCACAAAAAAAAAAAACCCTTAAAACAAAACAAAAAAGACAAAAACCCAGAAATCCCCCCCCCCCCAAAAAAAATCCCGCAAAAAAAAGAACCCTACCCAAACCCGTCCGCCCTCCCCAGCACAAAGGACGCCCCGACACCCCCCCCCCCCCCCCCCCTCATCCCCCCCCTCCCGTGAGCGGAGAGACTTCGGGATACGGAAAGATATGCAATATTCTCTTCCAGACCGCTTTCCCCGCCTGGATGTGTGGGATTTCTGTTCGTTCTGTGTTTGTTCTCCGTGTCCGTGGTGCCGTTTTCCCGCTTGTATCCCTTAGCTTAGTTAATTGCGGTTGTTAATATGCATCCTAATAGTTCACATGTAATGTCTCTTACCTCAAGCTGTTATATGTAGGGTCTATGCAAATGTCTGTTAGAGCACGTTGCGGCTTTATATAGTCCTGTAAAAAGTTGCTTTCACGAGGATGATAATTAAAAATAATAATAATGATGATGATGTACGATGATGTGATTTCTTGATAATAAATAAAAACGGCCCCAAACATCCGCTTGGTGTTTTGTTGCTTGCTGATTCGAGTACGAACCGGTGGGGTTTAATGCGGGAGGAAGCGAGGGGACCTCGGCAGCTTCGCCTGCTGCTGCTCGGAGGTCATTTTTGGGTTAAAAGAAGCGATTCAACGCGGTGTAAAAAGGGGAGAAATGTCGCCCTAAACACAATTCAAACAAACCCTGGGACGGCAGAAAGCACGAGCTGATCTCAAAGGCGCTGGTTGAACGAGAAGACGCCCGTGCTCAATGCTCTCGTTTGGGGTAACGCTCAACAGAACGCGCTGTTTGCTTTAGGAAGATCATCAGAGCTGCTTGAGTGCGGGCTAATTGGGATTCTTTTGTCTCTTGGGAGGGTCGGGGTCCCCCGGGGCTCTCAGTCCCTGTGGGTGACGCCGTGGGGACGGACTGCAGAATAGACGGAGCTCAGGAGGCATCCCGGGTGTGGCCCTGAGATGGGAATGGGATGCGAAGGCGCAGCTCTTAAATTGGAAATAGATTGGAATGGGTCGAGATTGGGGCGCGTTGATGCTTACGGTTACGGTTATGGTTATTAGGCCGGGCGTTATTGCGTTTCTTCCGAGTAAATTCGCAACAAATTCATCTAACAAGAGGAAAAATAACCCCGGCAGGCCAATTGAAATAAATTAGATTACGATCTCTCTCCAAGCGGATATTTATACGTAATGGTTTCTCCGTTATTTTCCTTCCGAGGAGACATCGCGCTCTCCTCGGAGGCAAGAACCGCGCATTAGGCAAAAAGCTTTTAGGGGATCGATGAGGGGTTTTCATTAAAGAAATGCCATAGGAGTCTACCGCGATGCAACCGACGCCTTCCGCAGCCTCATCGCATCCCGACCCGATCCCAACATCCTGCATCTCGGCCCACTGGGAGCCGCCGGTCCGAGCTCGGGGGGGCTGGAAGGACTTTTCCTACGAGAAACGCCAAATCAGCCCCAATTCGTGCATTTCCCCCCCGCGAGAATGCGGGGAGCTTCGGGATTTCTCAAAATAGGGCGCACTTGGAGTCTTCCACGATGCTCGTGGACCCAATCCTGTGCCGTTTCACCTTTGTGTGTGTGTGTTTTAATGTCTTTATTTTCCCCTATGAACTGCGCTGTGCTGGGAGGAGAGGAGCGAGGAAACCCCCTGCAAGAACGGCCCGCACTTCTCCCATCTCCAGCGTTCCCCAAACAAATCTCCAGGCCGATAGGTTTGGGACGGGCAAAAAGAACAGAAAAGAAAGCACAGATGGGAGGAATAAGCAGAGCCAGGGGGTTCGTGCTGAATTTTCGGAGCAAATTCCCATTTTTGGGGCCGATATTCTCGAATTTACACCATTCCTCCTCCGGCTGGTCCGCCCTCTCCCCCTCTGCTCCTACGTTTCTCCCTCTCCATCCGCGTATTTGCGCACACAGCAGAGCTCCGGGCGGACCCCACGCGCTTTGATTTCCCCATTTCTCTGTGCCAACGTGGCAGGAAAAAGGGAGAAACAGCGCCCAAAGGGTCGAAACGAAGCGGGGTGACATAAATTGTCTGCACCGTCCGTCGGTTCACCTTGAGGAGGACTGGTCGGAATTTCAAAGCCGTTCAAACATTCACCCAAACAGATAAAACTTATTTATTGCCAGCGAGCGGATAGAACAAATTGTTGCTTCGCCATAAAATCGGTATTATTTCGGGGCTGGTTTCTTTTATTCGGGAGCGTATTTCATGGCTCCGGCTTTAAAACGAGTTCGTTAGCGAGGGGAGAAAACCTCCGTCTCTTTAATTGCGGGGAATATTTCTGCCGTTAATGACAAAGACAGAGGTGGTATTTCACAGCCGCTGCAAAATCGTAGGAAATATTAATGCGGCCGGCTCGATTTTAGGGAATTATTCATGCTTCGGTGCTTCCAGCGCAGAGCGAATATAGGAGAGATAATGGGAAAACTGGGAATACAAAAAAAAAGGCATTTCTTCCCCCCCCCTCCCCCCTCCATCTCCACCCGCCCCGAGCGGGGAGATGCGTCCGTGCCACCTTTGTGATGGAGAAAAGCGCCGTTCCTTTCAACTCCGCTTTACGCGGAACCTCCGCACGGCGCTCAGGATGGGACCCGGCTCCGATGAAGGCCGAGCTCATTCCAAAGCCATTCAAAAGCAGATTTCAACGCAGTTTCATCACAACCGACACCGAAAATCCATTGCAGAGGTTCCCGAAGCCTTTCTCAACACCCTCCCCCCCCCCCCTCCTCACTTCCTCACAACCTTTCCATTTTTTTTCCCTTTTCCTGACCCAAATCGGTGTTTTTAAACCCAAACCCGGGTTGATTGAACAGAATGCAAAACAACCGAAGAAATCAGAAGCGGAGGAGAACGCAGCCCCATTGCGGGGTGGGTCAGCGCTCGTTTCTGAGATGAGAGACCAGAGAATGCCTTGTTTTTAAATGCCTTCTTATTTTATTATGTAGATATATAGAGAGATGCTGTAATTCAGCGAGGAAAAGAGGAAGAAAGAAATGAAAAGGAGAAAGGAAAAGAAACAAACAAATAAAAGGATGGAAAGAAGAAGAAAAAGGGGAGGGAAAAGAATAAAAAAGGGAAATAGAAATGATGCAAACTAAAAGGAGAAGCGCGGCCCGTAGGGAGCAGAGCCGCAGTTGGGCGCATTGAGGAGGGGGGGGGGGTTGTTTTGGGGGTGGGGGGCAGAACGGAGCTGCACAAAGAGCTGAGTGGGGCTGGGGAGGGTTTGGGGCTGGAGGAGCCTCTCCTAGATGGGAATTGCTATAGGGCCGGGCCGTGGGGAAGAGGGGAAAATAGGGGTGGGGATCCGCG